>NC_059216.1:33523299-33785799 GCF_020615455.1 Coregonus clupeaformis | reverse complement strand
AAAGGGGGAGAGTGTGTGTGTGTATGTGTGTGTGTGTGTGTGTGTGTGTGTGTGTGTGTGTGTGTGTGTGTGTGTGTGTGTGTGTGTGTGTGTGTGTGTGTGTGTGTGTGTGTGTGTGTGTGTGTGTGTGTGTGTGTGTCAAGGGTGAAAGTAAGGCGGTCCGGTACGACGTCCTGACAAAATAAATAGTGGGGGTACACCGTACCAGTAAAACATGAGCCTGTCACAATAATTGAAACAAAATTATCTAGAAAACTGTAGGATATTACACCAAATGTCATTACACCACTGTTTGGAGGCTGGAAATATGTTGCGAGTGGATGACCATGTGTGGATAGCCTAGTAAAGGAGCCCTTTGAAGTGATCGTTTGACAATCAGATAAAAACATGACTGATGATGACTGATGTTTCGCCACAATAAAAGGTTATACATTTTAAAAGTGAAATGACAAATCTTTATGACTAGGCCCACAGAGATCCTGTTGAATTAATAGGGATTCTATATGTAATTCTATGATTCAAATGTCCCGTACTGGGAATGTTTTGGTGAAGCGTGTGCACACATAGGAGGTCCCGTACCGGGAAGAAATTACATCTACTTTCACCCCTGGTGTGTGTGTGTGATTGTGAGTGTAGGAGTGAGAGTGAGAGTGAGAGTAGGAGTGAGAGTTAGAGTGAGAGTAGGTGTGAGTGTGAGTGTGTGTGTGTGTGTGTGAGTGTGTGTGTGTGTGTGAGAGAGAGAGAGAGAGAGAGAGAGAGAGAGAGAGAGAGAGAGAGAGAGAGAGAGAGAGAGAGAGAGAGAGAGAGAGAGAGAGAGAGAGAGAGAGAGAGAGAGAGAGAGAGAGAGAGACAGAGACAGAGACAGAGACAGAGAGAGAGATACAGCACACACTGTATAGTAAACCTAATAATAACACTTGAAGTTCACCCTTGGCTTCTTCCCATCTCTTTTCAAAGACACCATTCAACCTCCTTGAGACTTACTGGCACTTGAGTCAGTTGTTAATTAGAAGGACACAGACATCAGAGACAGAGTCAGTGACTTAGTCAGTGTTACTCCAACATGACCTTGTAGCTAAACAGCCTTTTCCAAGCCTTGATGAAACCATTATCTAAGTAAGATATACTCCGACTAATACCAAACATCAATAAGATATTATACTTAATAACACACAGCCTCCACGGGGCCTCTGGCGCTGCATTATACAGCATTACACTCTTCCATTTTCTTCTGGCTGAGATTCCTCTAGTGCATGTTTGAGAGCAATTTAGTGGTTAAACCGATGGATTTGCGCAGGCCAATGAAATGTAAATTACTCACACGTCATGAAGCTCGATGTCGAGGTAAAGCTCAACTATTATTCAAATTTGCATCTTAGGCATTTAGTGTGTGTTACTTTCTAAGAAGACTCAGGGCTGGATTTAATCAGATTTGATGTTTATGCAGCATCTGTTTATAAGATTACTTATAAACAGATGCTGCAAACTGCCCACTTATTTGGGAACTGCCCACTTATTTGGGAAAATGGCTATTATGTGTGCTTGTCGGCCATCTTTATAAGGTCAGGTGACAGGTCAGCTTATGGTTACCTGATAGGTTACCTGACATAGAGGGCATCTTGGGTAGGACTAGTTTCCATTAAATAATTCAGATTATTGTGTAAATACTACAATGTGGATTTGATTGAATTTAGCACTTGTAGTCAGACTGTCTCTAGCACCACTAGTGGCTGTGAAATCGCTGAATACACTTCAGAAAGGAAAGAAACAGCAATTACCTTTAGATGTCTTCAGAGGATTCTTCAAAGTGTGTGTGTGTACAGCAGTGAAGGCTGCTAAGGGGAGGACGGCTCATAATAATGGCTGGAATGGAGTTAATAAGACTCCGTTCTAGCCATTATTATGAGCCGTCCTCCCCTCAGCAGCCTCCACTGATGTACAGTGTGTGCGTGTGTGTGTGTGTGTGTTGCACATGCATGTGTTTCCGTGCATTTGTGTGTATAGATAGACAATGAACAGTACTCACGATCATTGCACTGAGTGCCGGTGTAGGAGGTCATGGAGCAGTCGCAGGTGTAGTTCTCCCACTGCTGGATACAGATACCCATGTTGGCACATGAGTCCTCTTGGCAGGTGGTGCTAGGACCTACAGGTGGCAGAGCAGAGCCATGTGATACCCGGGCACAGGTGTGAGGACTAGCCAACAGCTCCCCAACAGGTGCCATGCAGAGGTGTCAGTGCACATCAGTGGGCCATGCACTAGTCAGGTTAGTATAGGTTACAGTACATTACATTACTTCCAAAGGCGTTATAGTACCGTTGAAGTACACCAAACTGAAGAAAAACAAAAACACACGGCATTCCTTCCAAGTAGGTTTTAGTAAGACTTTTAGTGCACAGACATTGAACAGAGTACTGGACGTGTTTTCAACATGGCTGGTTGATGAGAGAGAACTGGTGGATTCAGACAAACTGACTAGGGTCCCGTTCTCTCATATTGAGTGGCTCTGTAACAGTGATATTACATGGTAAGTACTAACTGTACACAGGCACTGTCCACAGTGTATGTACATGTTCTTAAATAGTAGTTACAATGACTATAACAATGTTATTTGATTATAGTTATATGTGAGGAATTGTTAGTGTATTTGCCAGTCTTTTTCATTGTGCAAGCCACAACCTTATTCAATATGTAAATACTGTGGAACAAGATGTAGCTATATACTGTAAATCCATTGCACCTGTTCATGTCAGCCCCATGTGAATACACAGTTTTAGAGCCACCAGAAGTTAATATGAAGTGTGACCCGGGTGTAAGCTCTCCCATTCTCCCTCCTCCCTCTCCTTGCTCTAGCCAAAACCAGTCTAATGTACAGAGACACTGGGGAAGAGTTACCACATGGGAACAACATGGACAGGAAAGAAGATCCGAGATAAGAGACAAAACATTTTATAGCAAAGTGGAGCACATAGCTAGGATATGTGTTTTTGTTATATAAATGTTGGTGTGGTGGTGTCAAGTTAAGTCCAGGGCTGTGTTTCATTCCAGAAAGGTGTTCCCTTCCCCTCTGCCCTCGTCCACTCCCCTTCACGGATCCAAGACAACGGGTCAGACCCTATCCAGTTCTGTGAAAGGGAGTGAGTGAGGGAATATCGGAGGATGCATCTATGTGGAGTGAAACGCAGCCTAAATGAGGACTTGAGGCTCACCACCTTCTACAGACTCATCCCATGTTTTTGCACGTTTATTTAAGAGGGAATGCAGTCTCTACTGTGCAGTAGTGCAAAACCAATTAAGTGGGAATCGGGACAATATTCCCACCGGAAACGGAAAACCATGTGAAAAAAGATAACTGCAAATAAACTGGGTTTAAGTGCAATTTTCTTGTGCAAGACCATAATGAAACAAAAAAGTACTAGAAAGAGATCAAAATCATAGTAGGCTAAAAGTGCATTTATTGTGTAATGCAAAGTGCAGCGGAACTTAGATCTATGCAAGATAAAATGATTCACTTCATATATTTTTTCTACAGGCACCAAATTAGCTACAGACATCGATTTTTTCAGTAACCTGAAATAAATCTATCTATAAAAAATGTGTAATAATACAAGCCGTATGTGATGATTGTAAGCATTATGGCAAGTCAGCTTCCCTGTTTAAATCTATGATCTATTAATCAACCTGAACACATGCTCAGGGGAAACATTATTAATATTGCTCATCTGTAGCAGTAGATACATTTTTTCATCTGGGTGGGAATCATTTCCCCTCCAAAATATGGCCGAAAACACCTTGGAGTGGACTTTTGATATGTATACATTTCTCTAAAACCAGCCTGCATTGATTGCATGTAAAAGCTGCTTTCGCATTCTAATGAAATTAGCTGTCAGACTGTCGGAATCTCAGATTGAATGTAGGCGACCGTCTCTTTAATTAGTGTGCTAATCACACTGGCCTATCAGGGAGCATCCACACTCTGGGCCTAAAAGCATCTGAGGGGGAAGGGGGATTGTGTGTGTGTGTGTGCGTGGGTGTGTGTGTGTGTGTGTGTGTGTGTGTGTGTGTGTGTGTGTGTGTGTGTGTGTGTGTGTGTGTGTGTGTGTGTGTATGCCTGTGTATGTGTATGCCTGTGTGTGTGTGTGTTTGTGTGTGTGTATCCGTGTGGCGACCCACGGTGCAAGACTTAATGGATTCTTCTGTGGCGCTGCCCAGACAGGCAGTAACAGCGACGCTCTCCGTCTAACAACATTAGCATAAAACAAGTACATGGCTCGATACAGAAAAACAAGATCTGCAGACATAATTATACAGGCCGGCTAATGTTTTATTTATGCAAAAGCTCTCCATCGCAATCATTAGTCTGTCTCCCTGCCTGCCCTGCGAAGTGAGGGTATGCCATAGCACTAGCAGCCCCTACCTACCATTCTCCAGAAGTGAACCATTTTATTACAAGCACATAGCCAGCCACAGAGAAGCTTTCAATACCTGGCCGTGTTTGCAGTGGATTGTGCTTAAATGTAAACTCTGCAAGGTGACATCATCATACACAACGGAGAGACTTCTTGCTTTACCACCAACGTCATCAGACTTTAAATCAACCAAGACTGCTATTGGCTCTACCTAATTGCGCTCTACCTTGAGGCATGCCAAAATGTGGAATCTTGGCAAATTACAATGTTTTTGTTGTTGATTTCTGTAAACAGGAAGTCACCCCGCTGTATATGATGATGTCATCTTGCTGAGAGTACCTTCAAGCCAAGGCATTATTATTTAGTGAGTGGTGACACATAACATTACACACAGCATCTTTGGGCCAAGCTCAGAATGGAATTTGAACCTTCTACCTTGTAGGTCAGCTTTGGTGAAACCAACTTTGTTAGCGAAAAGAACAGAAAGCGAAAAACGATAAAATAAGGTTAGTAGGTGGCCAATGACTGTCGGTTAATAAAGCAAGCGCTTTACTAACATAGACATGCCCTTTAACCTCTCTAAGGAAGGGGTCAGGGGTCAGGGCTACACTACCATGACAACCAAACTATAAGGATACATTAAATAGATGGGAACAGTACAGAAAAAACATGTAGGTGAAGATGGTTATGGATTGGAGATTTCTGGGCCTATTGAGACACATTGTATATTGTCACTTCAACAAATTAAGGCCTATTCGGAAGGGCACTGCACCATTGGTTTAGCTACATGTTTACCTATTCAGTCATTGCACATAATTCAGACACACTTTGCTAAAATATTAATATTCAAGTGAAAATGACAACAGGAAATAACAAACAGACATCTGCATGGAAACCTGCAAAGGAATACGATGAAGGCAATATTTTTATTTTAAATGAATAAGGTATTTAATCAAACCCAATTAGGATTTTTAAACATTTTGTAGATGTATGTATGGACCGTTGCTGCTCAAGAGTGATGAAAACACAAAGGTTAGTATGAATATGTTTTACCATGAAGGAATGAGGACAAACGACACAAGATGGTTCAGGGATGACATGAGTCACAGAAACAATGAAATACAGTTTAACACTCATTTTGTTTTCCTTCAGAATGAACTTGATTGCATTGTTGCCTACAGTAGTGAATGAGAGCTGCATTGGACATTTACCCACTAATGCTCTTCAACGCCTGTAGTTCTCAGCTTTCAGCTGTCCCCCAATGGTCGAGGCATTAGCACCATCTAGTGAGAGTTTTCTTCAATTACAATAAGCTATGGCTTAAATTCGAAGTTTAGGATTATGATGCTCCCCAAATTGATTTGTAACTTTGTTGACTTATTGACTTTGTTGTAACATAGCCTACTAAAAGTCCATTGTTAATCCCTGATTAAAACTGCATGACAATATTATCATTAAACTGTCACATTGTTTTGTGATTATCAATAGGGGAGCCTAGAGTTTAAATCGGATTCGCACCTATTTTGTTATTTCGTGTGTAATTAAAGTTGCCTATTTATTAATGGTCAATGCTATCCGGGATCCTTGGGATGTCCCTAACCATAACCCTAACCACTAACCTTACCTAACCCTAACCTTAACCCTTACCTTAACCATATAAAATGTAAACTTAAATGGGGTATGGATGTCCCAAGCAACACGGATAGAACCGACCATTTATTCATGTTCTGATGAGAGCTCACAATTGTATAAGTTAGCAAAAGTGCTTCTTTACATGCATGCTTAGACCAAGTCATCACATTGCTTATTTTGCATAGAAACCACTGTTTAGTTTGTAACATTTCTGTCAACTCACCATGCTTCTGGGTCTTCATGTTGGGCCAATCTCATACACTACTTTACCTGGATCTGGTTTCCAATAGTGATGGAATTTAGGCTTAACAGTGTTTTAATTATGCATCTTTTCCCAAGACACCGCGCAGAAAAAAAGTTTGCTAAGCGCCAATTTGTGCTTGATCTGAAAATGTGGTCGGAGGCGCGGAATGGATGTTGTGATGCAATTTCGTGGCCTCCAGAGGCACGCAGAGGCCAAATTGAGCTCCATACCTCATGCTGCGCTCCTCTCAAATTTTGTAACAATGCTTGGTTGACAATAGGTGAGGGCGGGGGATCCTGTATTAACAAACTCACTCCACAACAGCTCTGCACTGCTCCGCGAAACGCAAGAAGTATGAATGCCCTGACTTCTGCTGAGACCATATCACAGTAAATGCTGCACAGCCAATGAAGACATCGGATTGACCATGTACCGCCTTTTAGTGTGTTGTTCGAGCATGGGTAGATACTGATAGGCTTGAAAGAAAGGCAGCGCTGCTCTCTGATAAGCTTTCTCCATTCAAATCTTACATTATAGGCCTAATTATTCCACAATAGGCCTACTGACGACGGATCAGCTCATATAAGGCCTACCACATATATAGTTGAATTCGGAAGTTTACATTCATCTTAGCCAAATACATTTAAACTCAGTTTTTCAAAATTCCCGTAATTTAATCCTAGTAAAAATTCCCTGTCTTAGGTCAGTTAGGATCACCACTTCATTTTAAGAATGTGAAATGTCAGAATAATAGTAGAGAGAATGATTTATTTCAGCTTTTATTTCTTTCATCACATTCCCAGTGGGTCAGAAGTTGACATACACTCAATTAGTATTTGGTAGCATTGCCTTTCAATTCTTTAACTTGGGTCAAACGTTTCGGGTAGGCTTCCACAAGCTTCCCACAATAAATTGGGTGAATTTTGGCCCATTCCTCCTGACAGAGCTGGTGTAACTGAGTCAGGTTTGTAGGCCTCCTTGCTCACACACACTTTTTCAGATCTGCCCACACATTTTCTATAGGATTGAGGTCAGGGCTTTGTGATGGCCACTCCAATACCTTGACTTTGTTGTTCTTAAGCCATTTTGCCACAACTTTGGAAGTATTCTTGGGGTCATTGTCCATTTGGAAGACCCATTTGCGACTAAGCTTTAACTTCCTGACTGATGTCTTGAGATGTTGCTTCAATATATTCACATAATATTCCTTCCTCATGATGCCATCTATTTTGTGAAGTGCACCAGTCCCTCCTGCAGCAAAGCACCCCCACAGCATGATGCTGCCACCCCCGTGCTTCACGGTTGGGATGGTGTTCTTCGGCTTGCAAGCAACCCCCTTTTTCCTCCAAACATAACGATGGTCATTATGGCCAAACAGTTCTATTTTTGTTTCATCAGACTAGAGGACATTTCTCCAAAAAGTACAATCTTTGTCCCCATGTGCAGTTGCAAACCGTAGTCTGGCTTTTTTATGGCGGTTTTGGAGCAGTGGCTTCTTCCTTGCTGAGCGGCCTTTCAGGTTATGTCGATATAGGACTCGTTTTACTGTGGATATAGATACTTTTGTACCTGTTTCCTCCAGCATCTTCACAAGGTCCTTTGCTGTTGATCTGGGATTTATTTGCACTTTTCGCACCAAAGTATGTTCATCTCTAGGAGAAAGAACACGTCTCCTTCCTGAGCAGTATGACGGCTGCGTGGTCCCTTGGTGTTTATACTTGCGTACTATTGTTTGTACAGATGAACATGGTACCTTCAGGCGTTTGGAAATTGCTCCCAAGGATGAACCAGACTTGTGGAGGTCTACCATTTGTTTTCTGAGGTCTTGGCTGATTTCTTTTGATTTTCCTATGATGTCAAGCAAAGAGGCACTGAGTTTGAAGGTAGGCCTTGAAATACATCCACATGTACACCTCCAATTGACTCAAATTATGTCAATAAGCAGCTTCTAAAGCCATGACATCATTTTATGGAATTTTCCAAGCTGTTTAAAGGCACAGTCAATTTAGTGTATGTAAACTTCTGACCCACTGGAATTCTGATAGTGAATTAATTATAAGTGAAATAATCTGTCTGTAAACAATTGTTGGAAACATTACTTGAGTCATGCACAAAGTAGATGTCCTAACCGACTTGCCAAAACTATAGTTTGTTAAAAAGAAATGTGTGGAGTGGTTGAAAAACAAGTTTTAATGACTCCAACCTAAGTGTATGTATACTTCCGACTTCAACTGTAGTTGCAAATATTGAGGCAGCTTATTATAATGCCTAGGCCTACCCTATAATAATGTACTGAAATAACGGATTGGGCATATAATTGTGAAAAAATGTGACAGTGTAGCATAGAATTTGCCAAATAGAACTCAATTGACTGAACATGAAATTGATTTCAATATGATTGAACTATATAGGACTATGTAGCCTAACCTATAGGCCTACCATAATTGTTTTATGCAGCGATCTCGGTTTTCATTTAAGCATATTTTTATTCTTCGCTTGTTTGTAACAATAGCAAAGACATTGGCAACCTTGTGGTCAACTTCATTCCGAAGTTATCAGCAGTCACAGAGAGACAGATAAACAGCTTGATTGTATGTTTAGCAGGGAGATCTTCTGTGTATAAAGTGATGCAAAAGGGCATCGCATACACCTCGATCACACCTACAGCACCATTGCACAAAATGGTACGCAGCATCATCTGGATATGTGTGCAACAAAAGTTAAACATTCACCTTCTGCTACCATTTCTGTCAAGCCATATATGCATACAATTTGATGCATACATTCGATAAATCCAACGTGCACCACACAGAACACACTGCAATTGCCTCTGTAACGCAATGCTGCAAGGCAAATGCAGCGTTCCATTAGAAATGAATGTACTTCTGATGTACCGAAATGCAAAACAATGTCGGTGTGATGGAGGCGTTAGCTTTTGTACAAGTGGCCTAAGGCAGTCGGTAAAAATGAACATTTCGTTTTCAAGTACAACTTTAGTAAGGATGGTTTTGGGAAACAGCTCGGAGATTTAACAATGCTCCTATGAAGGTTCTAAGATGAACTTAGCCTTAACATGCTTATGGGAAACTGGGCCCAGGGTAGTTCCCACGGATTGTTTGGGATAATTAATTCTGATAGTGGGGGATGTTGTTGGTTGTGTGTAGACAATGTGCTGTTGTTTTAGCATCTCAGGTAGGCTATAGACCAGGGTTCCCCAACTGGTGGCCCGCAGGCCGAATTTGGCTTGGTTTTATTTGACGACCCAAGTATTCTGAGCAAATGTATTTATGATTTTTACCATTTTCATTGTTGGACATAAAAGACTGTAAAAACAACAGGAAATCAGCTCCAAGTGATTTGAATTTTGCATATCTGTTCCCAAGTATTCCCATGCATAATAACATGTGATTGTATACAAATGTAAGCAAGGTTTGAAATGATTATGTCAAATATGATATCTGTTTGGGCTTTTTGCGGTCAATTTGCAGTCTACAAATTAATTAATTAATTGTAATTTTAAAAAATTATATTTAAAAAATAGGCTTGCGGCAGAATCTAGTTGATGATCCCTAATATAGACTCAGCTGTGAGTCTTTCTGCAGTTTTTGCAGTGTTTGGGTGTTTTGCCCGCCGTTAGGTTGCTAGTAATTAGGCTACTTTGGTTCATTTTTTCCACAAAAACTTTTTGAACTACAACAATTTTTTCCTTGAATTCCTGGACTGTAAATGTTTTTGTTTGCCTACAAGACTGTTAATAAAATCATCATTTTTGACCATGCTTCTCCATCTGCTGTTCAACTGTGTGCTCCAAAACCCAACTGACTACACTGCCATTTTTGTTGACAGGAAAGTTCATTACATGACAATGATTTAGAAAAATAATAAGTGAAAATACACACACAGATGCAAATATGTGTGCACACATTCTCATAACCACTTACAGACAAACAAAATTACAATAAACAAGAAATGTCATGGATGTGATACAACAGAATACCAAATAAATATGATTTATGAGCTTTTATTGTGAAAAATAAACAAACGGATTCACACATACACATACATCACAGTGTATACTGTATCTCCCAAAGTAACATTCAGACTTGTAATGATTGGAAGACTTATGGGGATATAAATATTGAGTTACAATAGTCATAATGTTAAAGGTATATAAGGTATATACTGCACCATTATGTGGCTCTCTGATACGGTCATTTCAACATATACACAACAGATACACAACAGATAGGTTGATATTAAATACAGGATGAGAAAACACTCACACAAAAGAAAAAGGAAATAAATGTCCAGAAAACAAAGTGATTCACATGCAAACAGTTATGCAAACAGTTATGACTCAGGAAACTTGCCCACAAACCAAAAACTATAGTAACTAGAAATTATATTTTAAGAATAATCAAGGTCAAAAGAGCATAGCGTATTTGCAGCAATAATTCTTAATTTGAATGAAATTTGATGCTAGTGCAAAAATATTTCTATAGGCCGTCTTCAGCTAGTTGATATGCATGGAATATTTAAAATAAACACTAAACAAACTGAAACCTTTGGCATTTTAGTTTTGTGCGCACATTGTATACAAGCTCTTGTACCATATCTGACTGGGGTTTTCATATGGCTCCATAGAGATATTACAATTCTTATTCATACTATTCTCTATAGTTGTATTGTTGCTTGGGCAAGAATAGCCGATTACATTTCTAATCTGAAGATTAGTACAACCCGTATGTAAATTTGGGTTGTACAGTATAGTGCGTTAAACCAACAAATAGCCAATCTTAGCTATGTATAATAAGGACTTATTATACAGAACAAAATAGTAATTGATCACTTATATGCCCACACAATCAAAAGTTTTGTATACAAAACGGACATAATCAACATACCAGTAGCTCCCTGTGTTGTATGTTCAGAAACACTTCTACACAATCTGCCAAGATGTTACTCAAGTTTTTTAAAAGTTTTTTTATGTATTTTCTGTCTTTCTGAAACATGACTGTAATTATCAATCATGACGAGCTCCTAAAACACCAATAAAAAAGGGGAAAATCTCAAAACAATGGAGCACCGGGTTGTGCTTGTGCTAATGTTTACTGATGTTACTGTACTGCTGCTTTGAGCTGTGCTGAAGTGACATCATCAACGTGCGACCAATGTGGCCGATAAGAGCCCATCACCACATATCTATGATTTCCCAACTTCAAACCCTAACCTTATACATTAGGATGAATTAATACTGACCCTGGACCATTGGTTAGGGTCAACATCTACTGTACCTACTGTAAAGATGGCAGTTGGTGATGGTTGTAAATGTCCAGCCCTGCTCTAACTAACAGAGGGCTGTCTGGGTGGTGAGTGAGGTGACCAGCAGGGTTAGTAGGATGGACGAGGGAGCATAAGGTACAAGGGAGGTGGAGCTACTGTTGGAGTTAAGGAGGAAGAATGGGCTCCCTGAGCTGTCGTTGAAGTTTTTGTTGTTTCTGGGGTTGTAGTTTGGGTTGTAGTTTGAGTTTGAGCTGAAGTCCGAGTCGGACATGGTTTTGAGGGAGGTTGTACCTTCGCATCCTCGCTCGATCTGCCCGCTGCGGAACAGCGCGTCTTGGAGGAGATCTGGGAGGCGGCCGTTGAGGTCCACAGAGGCCAGGCAGCCCTGGAAGCCATCCCGGGACGCCACCAGCTTGGGCAGGCTATTGTACATACCAGGGCCCAGTCCAGCGATAAACAGGTCACCTGGAGGGAGGAGGAGAGAGGACACCGACATGTACTGACAGAGTCAAGCTTTATCACCAAGTATTTTATTTTACAGTCCTGGTAATGCTTTGTTTTACAGTCCTGTTTAAGCTGTTATTTGCAAATACATTATGTTTTTAAAGTGTTTTACGATAATTAATTCAACAAATTCTACATAATCAACCAGGGTGGATGTGTGCGACTCAAAACCACAATAGCCCATTGAGGTAAAGCCTAGGCATTAGCTCTGGGACATGGATATTCAGGTCTCAAGCAAGGTTAGTCATCCCACATGGTTCACTGAACCACCTCTGCTATATACTCTACCTTTCAGGTCGAGGTTTTTGGCTCCATTGACCACCTGGCTGGTTGCCTTGGCGTCCACCTTCAGCGTGTGGATGTTGCTGTTGTCACGGGTGATGACCACATTGTGCCACTGGTTGTCATGGAGAGCCCGGTCGCTGTTACCCTTGATGACGTTAGGCCCATTACCAAGGTCAAACACGTAGTGGATGTACCTGAGGAGGTCAAAGGTCAGTCTGGTCATTGAATAGAACGCCTGTTTGTCCGACAAACAGTAATTGTGCTGATGTTGCTTCCAGAGGCAGTTTGGAACTCGGTAGTGAGTGTTGCAACCGAGGACAGACGGTTTTTACGCGCTACTCGCTTCAGCACTCGGCGGTCCCATTCTGTGAGCTTGTGTGGCCTACCACTTCGCGGCTGAGACGTTGTTGCTCCTAGATGTTTCCACTTCACAATAACAGCACTTACAGTTGACCGGGGCAGCTCTAGCAGGGCAGAAATTTGACAAACTTACTTGATGGAAAGGTGCCATCCTATGACGGTGCCACGTTGAAAGTCACTGAGCTCTTCAGTACAGGCCATTCTACTGCCAATGTTTGTCTATGGAGATTGCATGGCTGTGTGCTCGATTCTATACATCTGTCAGCAACGGGTGTGGCTGAAATAGCCGAATCCACTAATTTGAAGGGGTGTCCACATACATATTTATTACAGTATATGTCACTTACTGTGACATATTGCATTTATGCTACTGTCCTTCATAGTGGTGGTTGTAGTATCTGAACAGTTTATAATTTTGGCTGACGTTTGCAAATGGTGTGTTAGATGAACTTTACTCTGCCTTGCTGAAACATCTGGAAAGCATCACTATAGGGGCCCCCTGAAACAGAGGAGACTTGGATATGTGGAAGCCAGGGATTGGTCTATTCAAAACACCCATCTTATGTTACATAGGATATATACCAGGTTTTCAACAAAGGACGGGGAGAATAATCATATTTGAGATTGGGTTAGTTGTTCTCCAGATTCTGCAGAAATCTGTAAATTGACGCTGAAATCTTTTGATATAATAAACCTTTATAATCAAAGTACAGTGTCAGCGGATTTCTTATCAACACAGCATATCAGCATCGTTGTTCGGCCACCACAGAAAATTGGCGACGAGGATTTTGGGACGAGTTGCGTCTGTTCAGCGTTTCATCATGGGCTCCGAAATGACTCCCGCTCAAGAGGCCGGCAGATAAGGTGAGCTTTCTCACAACTTTGGGCGCTGGTCAGTTCATGTGACTGTGTGTGCGTTGGGGAATGCACCGTTTAGAACTTGTGTGTGTGCCTTGCTGTTATTTGCTGTGGGATGAGAATCCGTTCTAAATTTCTAAAGTTGTTTGCGTTGAAAACAACGCAAACAGGGGGGAGTGAGAATATAATACAGGATAAAAGTGTCTATAGGAATTGATAACACTGGGCCCAGGGAAATTTGGCTTGAATAGAATTAAAGGGAAAAAGGAATAGAATGAAGAAATAAGGAACAAGGAACTAAGGAAAAATGTATACTAATTAGGACGTCGCTGATCTGCAGAATCCTTCAAACGAGGCGATCATTAAGATGGGCCATCAAACCTGGAGAGTCACTAGGTGAATTTTCAGGTCAGTTCAAGGAACTGTGAGATTGTAGAATACACATTAAATTGTATGTTACCTCTCGGTATATAGTTGACGAGGTATATGTCCGAAGTAGCCTCTCATTGAATATCTGCAACTCAAGGTAGCAGAAATTTAGGAAGGAATATAAAGGAAATAGGAGCGACGGAAGCATGCGGTATGAATGGATGCATTCTTGTTGATTATGTGTGTGTGTGAGAGAAAGAGAGCGTGTGTTTGTGTAAATAAAGAGGTTTCTGCTGTGTTTCAGCTGTGTGTCGACTCATGCTATGATAAGATTTATGTTAGAGATATATACATATATATGTTTTGGTTGAGAACAGGGGTTTTAGTTTTTGTAAGGAAATATGTTAATTACGGTTAAAACCTTATGAGTCTCCATTTGAGAGAACATTTTAAACATTGTTAAAAAAAACTATGAGCCCCCGGGAGGACGTTATGATTGTATAGAGAGGATTCGTTTTAAACATTGTTAAAAAAAAAAAATATGAGCCCCCGGGAGGACGTTATGATTGTATAGAGAGGATTTGTAATGGATAAGAAAATAACTATAAATCTGCAGATTAGAATAAGTGAAGACAGTAAAGTTAAGAAACTTCGAAGTAGGATTTGTGTTCTATGTTTTGTGTTGGTTTGTGCATTTTGTTCAGTGTTACTGTTTGTCTGTGTTGGAAAGAACGGAGGGACAGCTGGTCTGTCTGCTGTCTGACTTAGAGAAAAGTTACTGTGGGAGAGCTCCTCTCACCTTGACATCGCACTAGTAAATGAGCTGCGCATGCGTGGGATTTTATGAGTTTAGAGTTAAACAGAGCAAATATGCCACTCCCCTGCCAGCACTGAGCTGCTGGGAGACGCAGACTTAGGGCTGAAAAAGAAGGAGGGGGACTTTGAATACACACAAATAAAGTATTCTGTTTGTTAAGTGGCTGTTGTTTAATTATGAAACTATTTGATTGAGATCCATTGAATTTATAAATAAGAGTTATGTTGACAGATTAAAAATAAAAATAAATAAATAAAATAAAATATTATTGCGCTATTTAAAATATTCCTGAGTTAAGCTGTTTGCTTTTTTCTTAGCGCGAATGTGAACACAGGTATGTTTAAAAGGGTATTGTATGGTTGAAATAACCCAGTGAGTGCATAAAATACTAAATTCTTGTCTGTTTCTTTTGTTCTTCAGTGATGTGAGAAACGAGAAGGAGGAGACAGAGAGAGAGGAGGTGCTGACCAGTGCGTCACGCGACAGCGTGTGCTGCCCCGGATCCAGTCCAATTAAGGCCAGTACTGTTCAATCCACAAACGTACTTTCCCTTACAGGATATAATAGATACAGTGGAGAAAAAAAGTATTTAGTCAGCCACCAATTGTGCAAGTTCTCCCACTTAAAAAGATGAGAGAGGCCTGTAATTTTCATCATAGGTACACGTCAACTATGACAGACAAAATGAGGAAAAAAAATCCAGAAAATCACATTGTAGGATTTTTAATGAATTTATTTGCAAATTATGGTGGAAAATAAGTATTTGGTCAATAACAAAAGTTTCTCAATACTTTGTTATATACCCTTTGTTGGCAATGACACAGGTCAAACGTTTTCTGTAAGTCTTCACAAGGTTTTCACACACTGTTGCTGGTATTTTTGCCCATTCCTCCATGCAGATCTCCTCTAGAGCAGTGATGTTTTGGGGCTGTCGCTGGGCAACACAGACTTTCAACTCCCTCCAAAGATTTTCTATGGGGTTGAGATCTGGAGACTGGCTAGGCCACTCCAGGACCTTGAAATGCTTCTTACGAAGCCACTCCTTCGTTGCCCGGGCGGTGTGTTTGGGATCATTGTCATGCTGAAAGACCCAGCCACGTTTAATCTTCAATGCCCTTGCTGATGGAAGGAGGTTTTCACTCAAAATCTCACGATAATTGGCCCCATTCATTCTTTCCTTTACACGGATCAGTCGTCCTTGTCCCTTTGCATAAAAACAGCCCCAAAGCATGATGTTTCCACCCCCATGCTTCACAGTAGGTATGGTGCTCTTTGGATGCAACTCAGCATTCTTTGTCCTCCAAACACGACGAGTTGAGTTTTTACCAAAAAGTTATATTTTGGTTTCATCTGACCATATGACATTCTCCCAATCCTCTTCTGGATCATCCAAATGCACTCTAGCAAACTTCAGACGGGCCTGGACATGTACTGGCTTAAGCAGGGGGACACGTCTGGCACTGCAGGATTTGAGTCCCTGGCGGCGTAGTGTGTTACTGATGGTAGGCTTTGTTACTTTGGTCCCAGCTCTCTGCAGGTCACTCACTAGGTCCCCCCGTGTGGTTCTGGGATTTTTGCTCACCGTTCTTGTGATCATTTTGATCTTGCGTGGAGCCCCAGATTGAGGGAGATTATCAGTGGTCTTGTATGTCTTCCATTTCCTAATAATTGCTCCCACAGTTGATTTCTTCAAACCAAGCTGCTTACCTATTGCAGATTCAGTCTTCCCAGCCTGGTGCAGGTCTACAATTTTGTTTCTGGTGTCCTTTGACAGCTCTTTGGTCTTGGCCATAGTGGAGTTTGGAGTGTGACTGTTTGAGGTTGTGGACAGGTGTCTTTTATACTGATAACAAGTTCAAACAGGTGCCATTAATACAGGTAACGAGTGGAGGACAGAGGAGCCTCTTAAAGAAGAAGTTACAGGTCTGTGAGAGCCAGAAATCTTGCTTGTTTGTAGGTGACCAAATACTTATTTTCCACCATAATTTGCAAATAAATTCATTAAAAATCCTACAATATGATTTTCTGGAGAAAAAAAATCTCAATTTGTTGTCATAGTTGACGTGTACCTATGATGAAAATTACAGGCCTCTCTCATCTTTTTAAGTGGGAGAACTTGCACAATTGGTGGCTGACTAAATACTTTTTTCCCCCACTGTACATTGTGTATGCATAGAATATTTCATGTTGTGACTATTTGACAGGGACTTGGCAACAGACTGATCCATTTTTTTTGTGCATGAGTTGTTTTGATTAGAGTTGTGTTGGAAATCCAGCACTGAGATTATTCTGTAAAATTAAAGTGATTGGGTGCTTATTAAGCAATTGGTTTGTGGGTGCTGTAGTGTTGCTGGATTGCAGGTCTTTCTTTTTTCATTGCTCTGAAGTTGACTAGTTTCCTTTCCTTTTCTTTATCGGATGTGGTAAGATTGCCACTAATCAATAATTTGGTAATAATAATAATAATTAATAAATACATTAATACATTAATTAATTAATAAAAAATAAAAATAAAGATCATTTGGAGTACCGGTGAACACTTATAGGGGCCCAGAGCAAGGATTCTAGAGGTGCCCAGAAGATCCAAAAGGGGGGTGTCAGCTGGTAGCATCAGGACCGGAAAAATATCCAACAATTGAGGTGAAAGTAAACAATCAACCATTGGAAGTGATGGCGGATAGCGGAGCTGCTTTCACCTGTGTTCGGCCTGAAGATGCTACACATCTTCCCATGTCCAATCAACTAATTAGGACAATCGGATTTGAGGGAGTGAAACAGCTGATTCCTCTTACGGAACCAATTGAGCTCTGCTATAAAAATCAGAAAATTACATTACCCATACTGGTATCGGAACATACACCTATTGCATTGTTGGGAAGAGATGCATTGTGTAGATTGAATTGTACAATAAAATGTACGCCAGACAGCTGTCTGGTAGAAGTGCCAAAAGAAAAGGTTTACCAATTGTTGATGACGACAGAGATGGATTATTTTTCAGTATTTTGGATTGGAAATCTCAGTGCAGATTTTTTGAAGCAGGCTAAGATATGGGAGAAATTCATTGTGGCAAGATGCGAGGCTTCCGGAATATCCATTTCATTGTACGCTCAAGTATTTCAAGAATGCTGCCCAATCGAACTCAGAGGAATGGTTGAGTCATCAACCAAAGAAAGTTCAACTCAGCTCATGTTGCATAATTTTAGGACCACAAGGAGCAGCTATGAAGATAAACACAGACGATTATCTGGATAAAGAATTTGAAATTGAGAAGAGTGTGCCACATGTGACCTTGTTGGTTTCTGAAGACTATGAGCAGAAGCATATAGGAGAAATGATGACAGAAGCAGAGAAAGCTGTTTTCGTACCAATGAAAGAGAATTTGGCGATTTGGAGGAGTGAAGATCAGCGATTTCTCAAAATCATGATTTTGGCTCAAGGACAAGGACAGCCACAAGCTGTACGGATGACACATGAATCTATTTGCAGTGCGAAGATGGATTCAGACCCTATGAAAGAGGAGATGTTGCAACAAGTTCCAGAAGGTTTGTGGTCTCAACACAGTGCCGATATTGGACTTGTGAAATCAGGCCAACCGGTGAAAGTTGAACTTCGACCAGGAGCCAGACCTCCTTGGAAGAATCAGTATCCATTGAAAGATGAAGCAATCCAAGGGATCGAACCACAAATTGAAGGACTTTCGAAAGCAGGTGTTTTGAGGACAACAAAAAAATCCTCAGAGTAACACGCCTTTGTTGCCTGTGAAGAAACCCGATAAAACTTATCGTGTGGTTCATGATTTGAGAGCGGTGAATGAGGTAGTGACTGATTTTCCAGCAGAAGTGCCAGACCCGCATACCTTGTTAGCCCAAATTCCTCCTGATGCGACACATTTCACAGTGTTAGACTTATGTGGTGCATTTTTTAGTGTTCCACTAAGTGTAGAAAGTCAGGGTTTATTTGGGTTCACGTATAAGGGACAGTTCTATGAGTACAGTAGATTGCCACAGGGGTATAGGCATAGCCCTCACATTTTCAATAAAGTACTGAAGGAAGATTTGGTAGGGATAGATCAGATATTGCAAAGCACTGTCATTCAGTACGTGGATGATATAATTATCTGCTCACAGAATGAGGAAACATGTCATAAAGACTCAATTAAATTGCTACAGGTATTGGCAGAAAAGGGGCATAAGGTTTCACAGAAAAAATTGCAATATTGCCAGGAGAAGGTTGTTTATTTGGGTCAGAAAATAACGCATGGACACAGAAGCATTTCGGACAGTCAATTGGAAGCTATTCGTAAGGCTCCGAAGCCTAGAACTGTCAGAGAGATGATGACATTTCTTGGTATTGCTGGTTATTCTTCAGCTTGGGTTGAGAGCTATGCTAGTTTGACGGGACCTTTGAGAGCTATAGTTAAAGATACTGGGAGTGGTCAACTCCATAGCAATCTTTCCTGGACACAGGAAGGCCTTGTGGCATTTGAAACGATCAAACAGAGGCTACAGGAGGCACCTGCACTCACACTACCAGACTACTCTAAGAATTTCTTGCTATATGTGTCTACTTCTACTGGAGGTAAATATGCATGTGCAGTTCTTTGTCAGCCGACAGGTACAGGGACGAATCCTCAACCTATTTCCTACTACTCTACTGCCTATTCAGAAGTAGAACTAGGGCTACCACTGTGCTACAGAGCAATGGTGGGAGTATATTCAATGTATGACAAAGCATAATCTGTTACGATGGGTTACCCAGTAACAATTCTTACCCATCATAGTCTCAGAAATCTTCTGAACTATGGAAAATATACATTGACTATGCCTAGGCTCAGAGACTATCATAGGCTCTTAGAGCAGGAAGATGTCACCCTAGTGAGGTGTGATACGGTGAATCCAGCCGAGAACTTGCCAACTTCAGAGGATGGTGAGCCACATGATTGTGTTCAAGAAGCAGAGAAATACTTGAGGCTTAGATCAGATTTGCAAGCCTTTCCATTACGTGAGGCAGACATGGAGTATTGGACTGATGGGTCTTGTTATCGTGTGGGAGATAAATTGTGTGCTGGCTATGCAGTAGTTAAAGCCCAAGGAACTGGATTTGTTGTTGAAAAGGCTGAAGTAATACCACAGCCTGCGTCCGCACAACTTGCTGAACTTGGGGGGGGCTAACAGAAGCGTGTTTGTTAGCAGAAGGAAAGTGAGTGACAATATATACTGATTCTGCATATGCACATAGTGTATGTCATTTGTTTGGAGCAGTGTGGAAAGGTCGAGGGTTTAAGAAAACGGATGGTTCTCCGATACAACATCATGCGCAAATAATGAAACTGTTGCATGCTATGATGAAGCCTAAAGAGATAGCGATAGCTAAGTGTGCAGCCCATAAAACAGATGTGTCAAAAGTCACACAAGGGAACAAAGCTGCTGATGAAGCTGCAAAAGCCGTCACAGGAGCGGACAAATTGGGCAAGGTTTTTCTGGTCACTCATGGAGTGGACTTGGAAGACAAAATTATGCTTAAGGATGTGATTTTGATGCAGGAAGCTGCTTCTACGATTGACAAACAGTTATGGCTAGACCGAGGTGCCGTCAAAGATGCTTCTGGTCTTTGGAGAAACCATGAGGGGTTGATAGTAGCGCCTCTAGACCTATTAGGCCTGATGATTCAGGAAGCACATGGGTTAGCTCATGTTGCAAGGGGGGAGGTTAGGAGAAAGATCACAAAGGAGTATGGTTTTTGGGCACCATATTTGCTTGAACAGGTTGACTATGTCATAGGCAGGTGCACAATCTGTCTGAAAAATAATGTTCGCAGGGGTTTGACTGGTCTTCCTGGTCACATTCCTACACCGAGAGGTCCTATGCGTGAGTTGGTTATCGACTTTGTTGATATGATAAAACCAGTTGAAGGGAAGAGATATATGCTGGTGGTTGTCCATAGATTTTCACGATGGCCGGAGGCCTGTCCAACCAAGTGAAAAGACGCTCAATCGGTTGCCAAGTTCTTGTGTAAAGAAGTCATAAGCAGGTGGGGACTTCCTGATCGAATATCCTCAGATAATGGGAAAGAATTTGTGGATAAATCAGTGAAATTGATTAGGAATTAAGCAACGTCTTGGAGCAGTTTATCACCCACAAAGTCAAAGGGATTTGTGAAAAAATGAACGGTGTTTTGAAAAATCGCATTGTCAAAATTTGCCAGCATACGGGTCTAAACTGGATAGCGGCGCTTCCTTTAGCATTAATGGTGTGTCGCTCAAGTGAGTTTCGTGATCTACGTATGACACCCCATGAACTGGTCACAGGAAGAAGGATGCCTACGCCTTGTTTGTGAACAAGCGGAAAGGGTCCAAGTTTGGCTCTTTTGGAAGATGAAATGAGAGCGTACGTTACATATATGGCCAATTTTCATAAAAAGTTGTCCACATATGTTTCTGACAGGCAAAGAAAAGAAGAGGTGCAGGAGAAGCTTGATGTGCAAAAAAGGAGTACAGTGCAAAATGGGGACAAGGTGTTCGTGAAGGTATTTAGAAGGAAGTGGTATAACGAACGTCGTGAAGGACCATTTGAAGTTGTTCGTAGTACTGGAACAGCTGTCCAGGTTAAAGGGTCTCCAACGTGGTATCATTTGTCACATTGTGTTAAAGTGCCTAGAGAAGAGGTGTCACGTGCAGAGAGACAGGATGTTGAAGGCTCAAGAGAGCAGGATGAAGATAGGGAAGAACAGGTAGAAGGAGAGATGCATGACAATATCCAGAGTCAAAACCCAGAAGGAGAGATTGTCCATGCTGTGGAGAACGTTGATGATCATGTGTACACTTCTGATGATGCCAGAGATGACTCTGCAATGGATGGACAGGAAAGGAGATTTGGGGACATTGATTTTCAATGCGTCCCAGTAACAACAGGGCATATTTCAGTGGAATGTGAAACCGCAGAGATCACCAAGGGCAACTCTGTTACAGGAGAAGCTGGTGATTCGGTTAGACAAAGTAGCCCCAGACCAGTTAGGAAAAAAGTCAGACCAAAACGTTACGAAAACTAGGGTTGAAGTAACTCTAGGAAAGTCAGCTCAGCTTCCATGTCAGTGTACGAGAGAGAACAGTGGTGAAGGGAAATTTAGAGTTCAGTGGGAAGATAGCTATGGCAGGAGTTTAGATCTGTTAGGAGCAGTTGCATTGAGAAAGTATGCGTTGCTGAATGATAAAAGAAGACTGAAGATTGAGGGTGATTGCAGTCTCTATGTGTACAATTCCCAGCAGGAGGATCAAGGTGATTATAAATGTATTTTTTATAATCCACAGTTTGAAAGTGAGGGATTAGAGTCGGGACTGAGGGTTAATGTAGTGACACTAGTGGTGATAGATGGAAATACAAGTAAAGAGCTCCAAGCTGTAGGGATAATAGATGAATCAACAACAATGACATCAACATTTCAGCCTAATACAACAACAATGAGAAGCAATTCAACTCTTTTAACGTTGACAGTTATTAAAGCTATAAATGTATCACATTTGATTACAATGGCGCCTCAGAAAATCGCTCCAACACCAATTTTAGAAAAGACTGTGATTAGGGTTAGGATGGGTGGTACAGCTCATCTTCCTTGTAGATGTGAGAGACGGAGTGGGGGTGGTGACATTCCTCCCACGTGGAGAGATAATTATGGAGAAGAAGTGTTGTTATCAGGACCAGAAGTAGAAGCTGTGCCCCCTAGTCAAAGGAAGTATATTTTGTACAACGATATGAAGTGGAAGAGGGTTATGGGTGATTGCTCACTTCTTTTGCGTAATGTTACATGGGAAGATCAGGGAGAATATACTTGTACTTATTTAGAGCCAGCGTTCAAATTTGTTCCGGTTAAGAATTACTGGTTAGAAGGCTATGTAACTCGTAAGGTGACGCTTATGATGAAAGATTTAAAGTCTGTTGAAGTTTCCACAGTCACCAAAGGAGTTCAGGAGCAGTATATTACAGTAGTCACTCCAAGAGTAAATAATACACAGAGGATATCTGCCACTTTGCCCTTGGAAATAATTAAGAGTGTTAATACATCAACTAAAGCCACTATTTTAACAGTAACTCTGAAAGAGATGAATGTTACGACGGCGATAACACATTTCGGAAATGTGACACAGACACCAACAACACATTTTCTGATATTAAAGGATGTAGTAAATGTGACTCAGAAGTCTACGATACAGATGGAGATTGGTGTAAATGGTAGTAAGGACAGTGTTGAAATAGGAGAGCAGATGGTAGCAGAGAATGATGAAGATTCATCTGAAATAGTGCAGAATTCTATCCCAGAGGTACAGGATGAGTTCTTTAATTTTGATGGAACACCAGAAGATATATCTGATCAATACCGCTCGTTAGGGAAGAGAGAAACTAAATGGAAGGCATATGGATTTGATTCTTCTGTTTTGCAAATTTAAGATGGATGGGCAGGTAGGAATCTATGGTTCCAGCAGTTAACTCATTCTGTAAGATCAGTGAGGAATCTGGAGGGTCCATGTCTGTTGAGAATTCCAGCACCAGGCACATGGGGTTCAATCTTAGAGACGGTGGCTCAACCTCTATCAACTGCGTGTCAATCTTATGCTTTATCATGGCTGTTGTATCAGCAACAATCATTAACAGATATAATGATGTCGTTGTCGAAGCACTTGTTTAGGCCTAGGTTTAATTGTTCTTGGTTAAATGAATTACCCTATGTGAATTTGTTAGATCGGAAGGAAAATAAGTTAACAACGATTCCTGAAGCACTGGAGGTAAAACCCGTGAGGGCTAAAAGCAGTTTTTGTTCAAATAAAACATATGATGGACCGGGTATTTTTATGGGAATATCATATTGTGATGATTATATGATGACTTTGGGTATGCATGAACGTAAGGTTAGTGATGAGATATATAAAGTAACTTTTTCTGTTCCATTTAGTAAGAAGAGCAGGACTTTGATGGTAAAAGATCAGCTTTTGCCTGGCAATGTGACTATAGGGAATTTTCGAGATATTTGGTGAGTTTGTGGTGATAAAGCCTATATATTCTTACCCTATGGATGGACAGGATGTTGTTACATGTCGACGTTGAAGCTTCCATATGAGGTTTCTACCATTCAAAAGGGGGAAGCACCGGACACAGCTCAATCTGATTCTAGGTCTGGAAATAGGGTGAAAAGGGAAATGGCGCAATTTCATAATCTGGAATCCTACCATTGGAGGATAAGTCTAGGAGAGAAGTGGGGACTTGGACTTTTTCCATGGTATGGTGTAACATTTTTGGCAGATCACATTGATAATATTACCCATACTTTGCAGGGTTTTGCAAACGAAACGATACGAGGGTTTAACCTTCTGTCAAATACTCAAAGAAGTCACAGACTGATGCTGTTGAAACATGACATGGCTCTTGACTATATTTTAGCCAAACAGGGTGGCTTATGTGTGGCTATGAACTTGACGGGGGACGATTGTTATACTTTGATCCCCGATAGTTCCGATAATATCACTAGTGTTATAGATGCATTGAAGAGTATAAGGGATGCGTTTGGTCAATCTGAAGGAGCTGGATGGTCAGCGAAGGCTTGGTTGCAAGATCAGTTAGGCCCAGTGGGAGCAGTGATAGTTCAGATTTTAGTAGCGGCCCTTGTAGTACTGTGTGTGATGTTTTGCTTTTGTACTTTGTTATTGACTTTTACGAAGGCTATGATATTGAGATCGGTTGGAGTTGTGATGCCTGGAGAAAACACTCAGATGCCATTGTTAACTGTTACTGATCTAGATGGAGATGAACAAGTGGGACTGGATGGAGTATTGATGGATAGATATCCATTTTGAATATCTGATTGTGTGATAATTTTTCACATTTCTTTACATATTATTGTGAAATTTAGTATTTTCTTATGAATCAAAGGGGGGAAATGGAATGTGATTCATTTTATATATCATTTTTATATTATTGTTGATATTGATGTTTTAATTTGCATGTGTTGCTTTGCAAAATATACTGGTTGGTGTTTTCTTTTCTTCCAGAAGCATATGGGGGAATGTGTAGAGTGGGATTCAAATACTCAAACATGGACAATATGAATGGACTGGAGGAAGTTGAACAAGGACGGTGTGGAAATGTTCAGATTCCATTCCATCGACGTTGCATTGAAAGTCGACACTGCTGAGGAGATGCAGTGCAGGGGACTACATTTCAGTGTCTGCAATGATTTATATACATATTTGCATGTGTAATACATAATTTATGTCATATTCTTTCTGTATACATTTTTTGAAGAATTATGTTTTCTGTTGTTGGGTACATGTGGGGATGCTTAGGGATATTGGGTCTAGGCAGGGACAGAGAGAATCCACAGGAGGGTACGATGGGTCGACCAGCCTGAATGTGGACATTTTTGATTGTATTTTGTTTTCTGAGGTTTTCATGTGTATTCAATTGCATCATAGCTTAAAATGCATTGATAAAGTTTATAAATTTATCTGGAGTACTTAGGTGGTCGCCTGGGGCAGAGGGGCCGTGAGATAATTTTCCTGTCTTGATTGATTGATGGATATTTGGAATGAAAGCTGCCAGACAGGTCTCTCACACTCCATAAAAATGTGTTTACACTCCATGAAAATTTGTTTACATAAAAATGTGTTTATTCTCCATACATTTTGTTTTATTGCTAAAGTTACTCAAGAAGCCTGATGTAATAAAAACATGTATTTGTCATAATCCTATTATTTTTGTTTTCGAGACTTAATTAGTCTCGAAGGGGGGAAATATGCAGTATCTGAACAGTTTATAATTTTGGCTGACGTTTGCAAATGGTGTGTTAGATGAACTTTACTCTGCCTTGCTGAAACATCTGGAAAGCATCACTATAGGGGCCCCCTGAAACAGAGGAGACTTGGATATATAGAAGCCAGGGATTGGTCTATTCAAAACACCCATCTTATGGATATATACCAGGTTTTCAACAAAGGACGGGGAGAATAATCATATTTGAGATTGGGTTAGTTGTTCTCCAGATTCTGCAGAAATCTGTAAATTGACGCTGAAATCTTTTGATATAATAAACCTTTATAATCAAAGTACAGTGTCAGCGGATTTCTTATTAACACAGCATATCAGCATCGTTGTTCGGCCACCACATGGTGACAAAAATAAATAACGTAAACAAACAACAAAGTCTAAGACCAGGTCGAACCCACTCACCCTTTGACCAGCTCCACAGCAATGAAGTCGTTTCCGTCTCCACTGTTGAACATTATGAAGCCGTCCGGGGAGGTGGTCTTGAACTGGAAGAACAGGTGCATAGAGGTGTAGGCCTGCAGGGTGGCCAGGCTCAGGTAGCTGCTCTTGGACTTGAAGGTCACAGGGTCAGCGATGATGGAGCGCATGCCAAAGCGGGCGTTTAGCTCGCAGAAGTCGATGTCTCCGTTCTTACAGAGATCGATGTACAGCATACCATTGAACCTGGAGTCAATAAAGGGGAATAAAGTTATATTTGAAAAATATATTATCTGATACATTAAAACAGATCAACTACATCCCTTTCTTGTTAACTGGAAGGACTTGTCATTCGCTAGCGGCAAACTTATCAACAAGATCTGCTGAAGTTAAGCAAAACAAAACAGCCATGTTAACTGATTTAGATCGGGTTTCTCCAAAACTGACATCATGTCAACAATGTCAACATATCCAATCTGATGGCGTAGTAGTCACATTCAAAACCGTTTGCATTGCCTATAAAGAGCTTGTAGCTTGTATACTGTTATGTATTTCTGGGTGAAATAACAACGTTTATAACAGTATATAGCAGAAAGTATATAACAAAGTATATGAGAGAAGAGGAACCTGAGGCTCTGCAGGTGTCCAATGAAGCTAGAGGGGATGGCCGAGACGAAGCGTCTCTCCGTCATGATGCCCGTCTCGATGTTGTGGAACTCCAGACGGGTGTGGTCACCCGCCATCTGGCCTGGAGTAGGGGATGGAGTGAAAAGAACGAAAAGAAAAAAGAAAAAGAAAACACTGTCTGATACTAACACAAAAGGGCTGAATATAAAGAGGTGGTGAATTTTCGTTACACAATATGGGTAAATACAATGTAATAGTACAAATGAATAAACTCAGCAAGAACAATTCAGACATATCAATAGATGTCAACAGTTTATAGTCACCTTTCTCAAATAATGTTTTCAAATAACATTCAAAACCACTATAAGGATAGTTCATCTTTATTAGCTAATTTTGTAATTCACGTAAGCCTTAAACTAAATGAGAACACCAGACATATCACCCATACAAACAGTAGCAGATGAGGAACTTTCTCTCAGACTGTAGCTAGTATAGTACCTTCTGCTATGTCATCGTCCACCGTGAGCTTGTAGGTTTTGCCCCGGCGGACCACGCGGACCGTATGCCACTCATTATCATTGAGTTTTTGCCCAGCATACAGGGTCTCTGGTCCCTTGCCTGAGAACGATGGTTGGTCACAAAGTTAAAGTTGTCCTGCCTCACCAACCAAACCTTTGCTTTCCAGTTGCTTTCCACTTTCCAATAGGGGCTGTTATATTGGGCCTTTTCCAATAGAAGGAGGTGATATAATGGGCTTATTTGTAACCAATCTAAGGAGCAGGTGTAATTCAATTGGTAGAGAATGGCGCTTGTAACGCCAGGGTAGTGGGTTCGATCCCCGGGACCACCCATACGTAAAAATGTATGCACACATGACTGTAAGTCACTTTGGATAAAAGCGTCTGCTAAATGGCATATTATTATTATTATTATTATTATTATTATTATTATTATTATTATTATTATTATTATTATTATATATTGGGGATGATGATAGCAGAGCACCTTGACATGTCAACTTGATTTGTCTTCTGATTCATTTTCAATTGGGATCATTTTTGCATTTTCACATATTCTTTCACTTTTCAAATTGCATGTGGAAAACAAAGGTTTGGTTATTTTGGTAAAAAGCAACAACGAATACATTTTTCTACAACAATATTTCTTAAATTGTGATTGCACACAGGAATAGCACCATCATGTATTCAGCAGAAAAACACTGCAGTCAATTCAACAATTACACAGCTTTTACTCATCATAGGGTCTGGAAATACCTTCCTTCAAAATCTGTTGTTAGTAGATTAATACTAGTTCAAAGAGGACTGTAGTGTTACCTACGTGTATACTAGGTTATTACTGTATCTTTCACAGCCAGGTAAAGCCCCAGAGCTGATCGCTTGAACTTCAGCTTGGTTTTACCAGAATCCCTCTAAGTACCAGTAAAGCCCAGTGATCTAGACAGCCTACTGCACTACCGTGAGCGTTTGTGTGGGTGTGTGTGTCTGACCCTACTTATCTGGCCTCTGTAATGACAGGAGATACAGGAGCTTCAGCAGGAGCGATATTCTCCGGGACACTTCTGTGTGTTCTCACCCTGTCATGGGTGTGCTGTTGATTTAAAGCAGCCGACACAAACAGAGTCTGGCAGACACAACCAGATGAGCTCAGAAACACCTGGAGGGATGCTGCATTGATTTGGACAGTTTCTTGTTTCCTTGTGCTGTCATTGTGGAGTGTTAACAACTAGGCTATTAGCTCAGAGTAGCTCATAAATCACAAAATAGGCCTCATTTTCAGGTATTACACAATATGGGGGGAAAAAATAGAAGTGGTTGGAAAGGTGCTGCTCGATTATCTCTGAGACCACCCGGATTTTCTTCTCCAGGTGGGCTACCCAGCAGAAGACATTATGTAAAATCTGGATTCCACTCTTTGTCCTGAAATGCCACAGCAATTTACTGCAGCAATTAGTATCAGACATTATAGGAGCTGAATGTACAATAACAGTAAACATATCTGTCACTCACAAACAACACACACGCATGCAGGAACGCGTGCACACACACACACACACACACACACATATATTCACATACACACACACTGAATGTGTCTCTTACATAAAAGACCTCAGTCCTCACATGGTCTTAGTCTGTTGAGAGCTTTGAAACGAATGTGCAACACTTAAAATGTACTTTTCATTCTTGTGTCTGACAATTAAAAAACCTCATAAGGCCTCTGACTACAGAGAAAAATGTGTTTTTGTTCACCTGTGAATACATCATCCATGGAAATAGCATGCTGACTCCTTCACGCACACACAGACAGACAGACAGTACACTAAAGGTTTCCGAGCCCTATTCATGAGTAAAAGCAGTTAATGTTGACCTACTCCCCAACAGTATGGACACTTCATATATCTGAGTGTATTATAGTGTCAAACTAAAGCTCAGACTTAGAGACACACGTTTAGATGCAAACAGAGCTCACCAAATTCACACATTAAATAAATCGTACAGTATCATGATACTGATATAATCATAATAAAACCATTAACTAATTTGTCGCAATACACTTGAAGAGGACCTACACTAAATGAATAGTATAACATCTTTATATATATCTGGTAATCATGTTGTATGTTCAAGCTACTTATTCTACTACATATGTATATGTATTCTACGTTGTCCACCTATGACGAAGCTCTTTCATGTAAGAATTTTCAAATGTTTAGTTATGTAACAAGTGGTGATTTCTTAATCTCAACTTCGTGATGAAAACCAAAATATCTGCCATATATAATTATGAAAAGGGTTATATAATTATCCGTCTCTAAAAAGGGAATGCATAATGCAGCCAAAACGGTAAATTAAACTTTCATTACAGTGGAACTTCCTATATCACTAAAATACATTCATACAGGGAAAGAAATCTGTCACAGGACCTTATAACATGAAACGTTCTTATTTAATAAAATATGGTCTGAAATAAAACTAAAACCTAAGAGATTAACAAATCACCACCCTGACTGTCTGTTTCCAGTTTGGGTGTTTCTGTTGTCCGTGATCTACTGATGGTCTGACCAGTTGAACTGACAGACACACCCCTTCTCCAACCAACACCATAGGGATAAGAGAAAGGCACACTTAAAATAACACATTCCTTTAAACAGCAGAGTATAATAATACAAGAGCAAAATGAAACTTGAGTGTTAACTTACTGGAAGTACAGTTTATCCTGATACAGTCTAGATGGGGAAGAATAAATGACAGATGAAATTGCATCCTTCAAGGTTATAGCTGCAGACATCCAAAAACAAGAATTCCACCCTTCCGGGGACGTCCACATGCAGAGAGGCGGCCATTTTGTAAGGGGGAGGTGGGGGGTCCTATATTGACTTTCAGGTGCTAGCGTGTTAGCTTAGATTACAAATGGCTGGCTTGTATTCTACAAGTGCTACTGCAATTTCAATATGATTGTAATAACTGGTAATGTAGCAATAAGTATGAGGTAGAATGAATATATTCACAAATGTCAAATCGTTGGTCCATATACAATAGTTATGACTGACATGGGGATTAGTTGGGTGTTGTATGGTAAAATGTACATAGCGCTTTTGCAGCACTTGTTAAAGTTATGAAATTAACTTAGTTTTGTGACCACTACTAAGTTATAACACTTAGATTATACACATAAGGGCAAATGTAATTTATTTAAAGCTGCATAACAAGGACATTGGCTGTCAACATTTTTTAAAATGGCCGCTTTTATTTTACCAACCACATAGATTCTCCAACCCAGCATAGACTTCCATTTTGGAATAGTTTTCATTTTGATTTAAAACTCAAAGTCTCCAGCTCCAAAGCCTTCACACCAACTTGTTGACTAAACAGGCTATTAAAATCATATATCTGATATTAGCAAGAAGGTGGTGTTAGCTATTCATATTGGAGCCACAGATCTTTGAAACAGTGCAATACTATTCTACTTGACAGTTGAATAAACTTAAATATATAAAAAAGTGTTACAACACTTTTATTATTTTGGAGAAATATTTCCAAGATTATCAATTAAAAAAAGCGAATGGACTAGTGAAAGATAATTGACTAGTTCCTTCGCTGACAACAGATTCCTACCTGTTATAGGCCTACAGGTTTCTGTGACGGACATTTTGAGTCGGCCTATGGGATCCTGCAAGGGACATTCTGGGTTGGTCACCATGTGGCTAGTGGGTTCATGTGTCGTCAACCGCAACAGAAAAGTGGGAGCGAACAGCCACGATCCAATCAGCACCAGCACCATGCAGAGGCACAAGACCCTCATATCTAACAGTACAGTATAGAGACTGTGTTGCTCAGTTGGTAGAGCATAGCGCTTGCAAGGGGTGTGGGTTCGATTCCCGCTGGGGCCACCCATATGTAAAACGTATGCACGCATGACTGTAAGTGTCTGCTAAATAGCATATATATTATATATACTGTAGGTAGTTTCTATGAAACAATGTATCATATGGGTTTAGATAAACACATTAAGAATATGTATCTCTTCAACACTTAAATGTGGATATGTGATGCTCGTTATTGATATTGTACTTGATACAAAAAGTGAATTGTGTAGGGTAGTTTTGTGTAGCCAATTTTTGTAGTTGCAATTCTTAATAAAATACTTTGATGACTAAAGTAATATTTAGTGTGCATAACATAGTCTATCAATTGCTACTATAGGTATTATAATGACGAAGCACACTACAAACTATTATGACAAATATCCAGCTTTATTAAAGCTTTAATCAATCTTAAAGACAAATTGTGTGTAAATATAGGTTATGTACACTAGTGCTTCTTTCCTTTTTGTAACACAGTGGTGTGTTTGTAAAAAAAGAGAGAAGGAAGGTTGCCTGGGGGGCAGCCAGCTGCAGGTTTGGCTGGGCTCTGTTCTCGGGCTGTTCGCCTGACGGGCCGCAGGCTTAAGGCCTTTGAAGGGGTGAATACCATCTTTTGACAAAGCATGATGGGAAATGGAGTTGATAGCTAGGAGATGTACATAGAGATTGTATATAGTATGTGTACACCATAAACAAAGAGAAGGAGAACAAACCCAAAATCAAAAGCCAAGAAGTTTCAACTTGAAGACAAGAAGATGATGTTAGTTGAAAATGTAAAGTTGAGATTTTTCTTTCTCAATTTCCTGTAGATGATGAACTGAGAATCAGTTGGAGTAAGTCACCTCTTAGAAAGTCACAGCACTACACAATGTTTATAAAGATGTATTTGATATAATATATTATAATAACAATAGTGTGCTAATCAGCAATAGTGTGTATAGTATTCAGACTTTAAATGACAATTTAAGATATACTTTATAAATAATGATATCTACTGGTGCTGTGACTGTCTCAAAATGACAATGGCTATGGTTTATCTGTTCAAAAGATGGGCCAGACAGCATATTTATCAATGACAAGAACTTTCAGAATGAAATAGCTTAAATAAAGCCAAAAAAGTTTAGTTAAAAAGTATAGCAATGTCTATAAAGAGTGTTACTCAATCTATATCTAATGACACAGATCACAATAAAGTCCATGCAAATAAAATATATATATTTTTTTATCACTACTCCTTATATTATTGCGATCCTTTACTCTATTAACCAAACCAAAAAAGAAATAAAAGAATAATGATGGAGGGATAGAGACATTAAACGAAGAGAGAAAGAGAGTGCCACGTTTTTTAACACGTGGCGTAGTCTGTAATGTCATACGATACCTAGGTTGACCGTGAGCTTGACCCGGCCACCGTCCAGCTCGAGACGCAGCGTGTCAGCCGAGTCCCGCGAGGTGGTGGCCATGAGCAGGCCGTAGGCCCGCTGGGACATGAAACGTAGAGACACGTCCTCAGCCTCTGTGTGCATCACCTGAGGCATCACCACCTTCATGTACATACTGCCGTCATAACTCAAGATGGACGCCTCTGTCGGGGGGAGAAAGAGAGAGAAAGAGAGAGAGAGAGAGAGAGAGAGAGAGAGAGAGAGAGAGAGAGAGAGAGAGAGAGAGAGAGAGAGAGAGAGAAAATAGAAATAAATACCAGAGAGATGGAGGGAGAGAGAGAGAGAGAGAGAGAGAGAGAGAGAGAGAGAAGACAGAAATGTGTTAGTCACAATATCTGCTGTCACACATCTTGTTTAGGTGGAGAAATGTACATCGTAACTACATCAGGTTTTCAGCACACGTGCACGCTCACACACAGACACACACACATGCTCCCCATGCTATTGTCCCTTGCTGGTTTCCCATCACCGCTCTCTTCAGGTGAGACTCTCTCTGTATTTTTTCTCTTTCATTTTTCTTGCCATAACAAATGTTAAGTACATACTGTACCTACAGCATGCTGTAGACTCCCCTAGAGTGTATCCAAACGTACTCGTTTACACACAGATGATGGCTGAGGTACAAGGGAAGGGCTCAAGATGGAACACACACATACACTCATACCTCACAGCACACTTCTATACCTGTCTCACAGTAGAGATGAGAGGGAGAGAGCGCTGTATAAAAATGCGTTAAATCGGCCATGAAATAGCTACTCTGGCAGAGCCGGGTTTAAAGCAGAGAGGAAGAACACGAGAGGGAAACAAAAGGAGACAGACTGTGATACCCTACATCTGCTGGAATCTGAATCCACTGATATTACAGGCCCACTCTGCTCGCTCTCCTCCTCTCTCTTTCTCTCTCTTTTTCTCTCCATTAATTGCTTCCCGGCATTCAGCCAGTAGACACAAACACTCTTTTAGTCCTCACAGCTGTGAAAACTCCATCTGGAAAACACACACACACACACACCCTCCTTTGACGCAGTGGCAAAGAAATTGCTGACAAACTCTACAATTACGTCCCGATCAATATGTTATTATGTACGATTAGATGCTTCTCACCCTCCTCCCTTCCAAGCTTCTGCCAAGGCTTCATTTATACACAGCATAACAGGTATAGGCTGGACGAGGACAGGGGGAACACCTCTGAGTACAATGAAGACAGAACCAGGAAGAGAGAGGGGAAGAGGGAGGAGAGAGGAGAGAGAAAGAAAGAGGTAAGGTGGATAGAGTGAAAAAGAGAGAGTGATAAAGACAAAGTAAGAGAGAAAGATAGAGAAAGAGAGGGAGAACTAACAGAATGTAGTTGGGAGAGGGGGAACACCTCCAGACAGAATGTCTACGGTTGAGTGTGAGGTGTGAAGAGAGATCAGGGAGGTTTAATATCCCAGTAAGTGACTGTCAGGCTGATACTAACTGACAGAGCTACAGACCCCTGAGGGACAGACAGACATGTCACTATAGTGTGTTCACACAGACATGGTGGCAGGTTGTCTTCCGCAGGCAAGCCACACACAATAGTCAGGGATTAGTTCCTTCACTTTAATCTTTTCATTTATCACAATTGGGATGGTATTCAGAAAGCATCTCAGAATAGGAGTACTGATCTAGGATCAGTTTAGCCTTTTAAAACATAATGAATAAAAGGGAAGGGCCTGATCCTGGATCAGCACTCCGATTGAGATACTTTGTGAAAAGGGGCCCTAATCTTGGCTTAACCGAAATGGTTAAAACATATATTTAATATGAAGGAAAATATGTACTGTAGGGAGAGGATGTGATGGGAGAGTATGGAAAATGGAAACTCCTCTACTCCAATATTCTACTGCAGCTACCATAATGTTATGTTATTCTGTTTTTTTTCTGTTCTCTGTTACTGTCCATGTTACATCCTGAACATTATAGTCCCATTAAATTAACCAAGGAGTTTTCCCTCACTGTCTATACATCATAAACACAAAGCATATCCAATCCCGCAGCTGACTGAAAGTGTTAATTAAAGCCAGTAATGAGGTGACAAAGCTGCCCTACCGCCAGGAATTTGGGCACTTAAATCAACAAAGAGCTTTAATTGACATTCCATCTTGTCACGGTTCAGACAGACGACAAGAGGACCACAATTGCGTCACACCAGAAAGTTTATTTAAACTTAAGGGGAAAGGGATGTAGGGAGTGAGTGAAGGCTCCAGGGGTTATCCCGTCCGATGTGCTGGGTCTGTGCCTCCCCCCAGTGGCAGCGATGCGTCCGATGACGCCGGTGGTTGGTGGTCCAGAAGTCCTGGGGGGGGGAGGAAACACAGACACAACGGGGCGGAATGAAACCAGGCAGCAGTACAGTTCAAGGGAAATCCAAAATACGTAGTAGCAAGGCAGAAGGCTGGTCAGAGTTACCGGGATTGAAGAGTAGTCAGGAGTCGTAATGGCAGAAGCAGGTCTGGATCTCCTGAGGCAGAAGAGTATCCAAAAACCAGGCAGGTCCGGGGTCACAAAACCAGGGTGAGCCAGAAGCGCGAGCAAACAGGTTCGGGTGTGAGCTTTGCAGACGATCTGACACCGGAGAGCTGAAAGACAGGGCCTTAAATACTGGGAGAGGTTAGTGGGTAATGCAGCGCAGCTGGCAGAGTAATTAGAGCCGAGCAGAGCAGGGACAGGTGGAGCTAGTTAGGCTGAGTAGAGAGAGAGTGGTGAGCAGAGTGGAAACAACTTAAGGTGGTAACCCAGTGGAGTGAGAGGGCTCATGACAGAACCCCCCAAGGGACGGCCCCAGAAGTCCCAAGAGCAACACCACGCCGGGCGGGAGGAGGGGAGCCGGAGGAGGGCTAGAACTCCTCCGAACGGTCCGAGCGAACGTCCTCATCCTCGGAGGAAGCCGGAGGGCCGTGGTCGGGAGATGGGACAGGTCCCGAGACAGGATCAGGCACAGGACAGGAAGCCGAGCGGGCAGGACGGTTAGAGACCCCTCTGGGGCGGCCCCTACGGATTGCAGGTTGATCAGGATGCCGTTGGTGGAAAGCGGTGATGAGAGTCCTATCCACAATCCGACTAGCTGGCACCCAGGTCCTTTCCTCAGGTCCATAGCCCTCCCAGTCAATGAGGTACTGGAGACCCCCTACCCCTCCGTCTGGACCGAAGCAGGCGGCGGACGGTGTAAACCAGACCACCATCGACGAGCCGTGGAGGAGGAGGACAAGGCGCAGCAGGGACCAGCGGACTCCTGGGCACAGGCAGGGGCTGCAGCAATCCGGCTGGGGGCTGGCAGGACGACTTGTGTTGGTTGCAGATGGGGCAGGCTTGGACGAATTCCCGTACATCCTTCCTCAGAGAGGGCCACCAGAACCTCTGGGCGAGCAGGTTGTGAGTGCGGGTGGAGCCAGGGTGACAAGCTAGGCGGGAGTCATGTCCCCACTGAACGACCTGGGACCTCAGGTCTTCGGGGGACAAAAAGGCGGTCAGCTGGGCAAGTGCTGGGACCTGGCTGGTTACGGAGAGCCTCCAGCACCTGTTCCTCAACAGCCCAGGTCAGAGCTGCAACGATGCAGGGACTTGGCAGAATCGACACAGGGTCCTTGGAGGGGTCAGGAGCGGAGTTAGTAGGTACTGGCCGAGGGGGGTAGTGCGGCGGCAAGCAGGCAGGTTCGGTGGCAGTCCTCTCCCCACTCCCTGATCACCCCGGTCACCCAGTCGAGCTGAGGGTTGTGCCGGCGGAGCCATGGGTAACCCAGGATGAGGGGTTGGCCTGGAGAGGGGAGCAGGTGAAACTGGATAGTTTCTTGATGGTTTCCCGGACAGACCCATCGAGACCGGGGCCGTGACATGAGTGACCGATCCGAGTAAGTGTCCGTCCAGTGCCCGGGCAGGAATAGGAGGTGTCAAACGGAGGTTCTCCAGTCCCAGTTGGCGTGCCAGCTTGATGTCCATTATGTTGGCTTCGGCGCCAGAATCCACCAGAGCAGCCAGGGTGTGAGTTGAGTCAGGGAGGCGGAGGTGAACTTGCAGCAGGGGTTTGCGGTCGGAGGACTGGATGGTCATTGAACTCAACCGGACTCCCCCTATGCCCGGTGAGCTTCGGCCCTTTAAAGGGCAGGTTACCACACGATGTCCATCACCTCCACAATAGAGGCAGAGGTTTGAGGTGAAGCGTCGCTGGCGCTCTGCAGGAGTGAGAGAGGCTCGCCCAATCTCCATAGGCTCAGACTGATCAAGCTGAACTGGGTAAGTGGCAGTAGATGACAGGAGCCCAGTCGGATCTCTCCGAATGCCGGTAGTAGGTGGACCTTGGCGCCCCCTCTCACGACGACGGGTCTGTATCCCTCTGTCGATCCTGACAGTCAGTGCGATGGCTTCATCAAGAGTGGAAGGCAGTTCATGGGAGACCAACTTCGTCCTTGATATAGTCAGCCAAACTATGGAAGAACGCGTCCACCAACGATGGTGTGTTCCAAGAACTTCGTCTAGCCAGGGTTCGGAAGTCGATGGAATGGTCTGCGACTGTACGTCTGCCTTGTCGAATACTGAACAGTTCACGAGACGCCTCTGCGGTTGGTGAATCCAGGTCAAACACCTTCAGCATCTCCTCGGCAAACCGGTCGAAGGTTGCACATGCGGGGGTTTGACGTTCGAACTCTGCTGTTCCCCAGAGTCGAGCTCGGCCCGTCAGGTGAGTGATGGCATACCCAACTTTAGCCCCCTCCGTGGCGAAGGTCCTTGGCTGCAAGGAGAACTGAAGTCGGCAGCTAGTCAGGAATGGCCGGACCTGGGTTGAATCGCCGTTGAACCGCTCGGGGTTTCCAATCTTGGGTTCGAGCAGCGGCTGCAATGACCGGGGCAGGTAACTCGGGGGCAGGGCTGGTGGGCAGACTGGCTGGGGTCAGGTTGGTGAGGAGTTGAATGATCATGGCGAGTTGTTGTTGCTGCTGCTGGGACTGCTGCTGGTGCTGCTGGAACTGCTGATGCTGTTGGTGGCCGACCTGAAGCAGAGAGGTGATGTCGCCGCTCATGCGGCCTAGCTCTCTCTCAGTGTGTTCCAGGCGTAGCATGGCGGTGGGTTGCTCAGGTTCTTCGGTTTCCATGTCGGGGGAAGTGTGCGCTGAGTCCATGATGGTCAGATCGTACTGTCACGGTTCAGACAGACGACAAGAGGACCACAATTGCGTCACACCAGAAAGTTTATTTAAACTTAAGGGGAAAGGGATGTAGGGAGTGAGTGAAGGCTCCAGGGGTTATCCCGTCCGATGTGCTGGGTCTGTGCCTCCCCCCAGTGGCAGCGATGCGTCCGATGACGCCGGTGGTTGGTGGTCCAGAAGTCCTGGGGGAGGAAACACAGACACAACGGGCGGAATGAAACCAGGCAGCAGTACAGTTCAAGGGAAATCCAAAATACGTAGTAGCAAGGCAGAAGGCTGGTCAGAGTTACCGGGATTGAAGAGTAGTCAGGAGTCGTAATGGCAGAAGCAGGTCTGGATCTCCTGAGGCAGAAGAGTATCCAAAAACCAGGCAGGTCCGGGGTCACAAAACCAGGGTGAGCCAGAAGCGCGAGCAAACAGGTTCCGGGTGTGAGCTTTGCAGACGATCTGACACCGGAGAGCTGAAAGACAGGGCCTTAAATACTGGGAGAGGTTAGTGGGTAATGCAGCGCAGCTGGCAGAGTAATTAGAGCCGAGCAGAGCAGGGACAGGTGGAGCTAGTTAGGCTGAGTAGAGAGAGAGTGGTGAGCAGAGTGGAAACAACTTAAGGTGGTAACCCAGTGGAGTGAGAGGGCTCATGACACCATCTGACCTATCGATGATGAGGTAGACCAGGATGGAATACTTAATCAGGAAGTTGGAGAATGGATCTGAGGATGTGATTGGGTGACAGAGGTATGTCATTGTGACTTTCAATCATCCATTTATAACTATCTGATTATATTGTCCTTTGTATTTCATCTGTGTAAAACCCTAGTTGAATGTGCTCATCTTTGAGCATGTATGTGTGTGTGTGTTTTGTTTTGTGAGCGTGTCGGTGTGAGTCAGCCTCTCCGAGATATGTATTCAGATGACCTGCTCTGTTTAAAGGACACTGCTGCCACTGTGCTCTCCGGTAATGAAAAACTTGGCATGCATTAAGAGCCAATCAATGTTCATTATACTGTCAATCTCCCCAATAGATAAAGAGCTGCTATCTCCCAATGACAAGGGCACGGCACTGACGCCATGACGACTGCACTCAAATGTTCCCACTGACTACCCTGTCCTGTTGACCGCTTGTGTGCGTGCATGTGAGTGTGTGTGCGGTGACAAAAGCTTTGAACAGAGTGTACTAGCACCTAAACCATCTCATTTTGATCTTTTATAACCACGGAGAGAACAGGACAGGAGTATCCACACCTTTCACTGTGCTCTGTTTGTTATGACACCTGCTGAGGACACTGTACACCTCTATTTTCTTGTCTGAGTTGTGCTTCTACACTGCATTGTGTTCATGTCCTTGATTTGACACCTCAACGGGACATGGTAAACACTTGTTTCCCCTGGCTCAGCCGCTCTAGAATAGAGTACTTATACTGCTTTGATTCTCTATTACCCTTGTCCTTGGTTTGATTCTTTATTACACTCTTTGTCCTTGCTTGGTTTGAAATTGTGAAAGTGTGATGTGTGGAGTGTTTTTGACATTGACAAAAGCATACTAACTGTAATTTAACCATGCCCCCCCCAAATAGTGAAGCAAACAGCTGAGTGAATCTCAGATGTCCCCTTCAGCTCTGCTGAACCCCACTGCGTTTTTCAATTTCACTGACGGTGCACACACACATACACACACTCACCTACACAAATGTACACACAAACTGTGTGAGCCTGTGTGTGCCTGTGAGTGTGTATGTGTGCGTGCTTGTGCATGGGCGCTTGCATGCGTGCGCCTGTGTATATGCACGCCTGTGTGTGTGTGCATATGTGTGTGTTTGTCTGAGAGTGTGAAAGTGAATCAGTAACTCGGTGCAGCTCATTGTAATTGCTGATGAAGAAGATGAGAAGGATGGGAAGGCTGACTGATTTTAAAGTCAGCTCCACTTTACATAATTACCACACAAATTACACAGGAAAGAGAAGGTGCCATTAGGATGAAAGCTTGGAGGATTTCACTTGAAAAGGAAAGAGTTTTGCTGCAATCTACTAGCAGATGTGAGGGCAGCCGAGGAGTAGCATGAGGTTTATCTAACAGGTGTGCTCATCTAACATTAATCTAGCAAAACAAACACACACACACACACACACACACAGGAACACACGCATATACACATACGCACACACGAAAGCACGCGTGTGGGCACATAAACACACACGCACACGCACACGCACACACACACACACACACACACACACACACACACACACACACACACACACACACACACACACACACACACACACACACACACACACACACACACACACACACAGAGAGAGAGAGACTATACAGTGCCTGTAGCTGTTCTCCTCTAGCCTAACCTCTTAAGACGAATCTAGCTAGAGCACCTTCACAAGTGCTAGCCTTTCAAAGCAACAGAAAAACACCTCAGCTATTTCAAGGCCCCAGTCCTGAGTGCCCGCCAGTGAATTAAATGAGATGAAATAAGAACAAACCTGCCCCCCACCCCACACAGAAATAAATAAATAAATAAGAAACCTTTAGAGAACAGACATAGTTCCAAACCACTGCAGAGGCAGTCATAAGAGACAAATGTCTCACTCACTGTTTTTATGAAATGGAACTGCATTCACCCATATTCAATTGTCTTGGAATCAGAGTCTGATTTGAAGTCTTCTACCATGATAAACATTCTCACCACGATACCGCGATAAACATTCTCTAAGTTATTGTATCATTGTATCCCCCTCAGTTGACGTCAACCAGTGGTGATTATTTGTGGCACGGCGCCCACAGAGGACCAAATATGATAAATGGGCCCATAATGCGTTGAGACGTTACATGCCCTTAAAATGTCCTCGGAGTCTCTCAGCTGTGCTGTGGAGAGAGACTGCAGTTCTCACAAACAACCACATTGTGGCAGCAGAGTCCACAGTCACAATACACTACACTGCACTCTGAAGGGTGGTGGGTGGTGTGTGTGTGGGGGGGTAGTCATGCAGATATGTTTGTGCATCCAGAGAGAGTTTAAAGCTACTATCAAAGAAGTCAAGGTTTGTAGGTACACTAAAACATGCTGGGTTGTTTGGATGACCCGTTTGCTGGGTTGCAGGCATTGGGTCACATATTTGGGTTGTTTTCTTAAAAAATAGCTATGTTGGGTTGTTAATGCTGGGTTATTGATGTTGGGTTGTGGAGATATGACCCAGTGGGTGGGTTAATTCTCCCGCCAAATCCAGAAGATCGAAGTGATCCAGCAAGCTCATGAATGAGGATTGTTGCAACTGTAGCAAGTCTACCAGACAGTGCAGCCAGCGCTGAGTGGAATTACTTTTTGACAAACAAATGGGCATGGCATTGTGGCTGACCAAAAACTGTGACTAAAACGCTAGCTAACATTACTAATGATCCATTCAGGTTAAAAAGACCTAGCTATCATAATGACATACTATCTCAGTCATTGACAATTTTAGACAATGTTAGCTAGAATGCTAGCAAGTAAACAACTGCATGCTTTCTAGCTCAAACACTAGCTAGCTACTTAGCTAGCTAGCAAACTATTTTCCTGTGCTGTGTGTGTTAGCAGAAAGGTAACATTTTGTTGAAGTTTTACTAGCTAGCTAGCTATATCAGTGCCTGTAGTTAGAAAGCTTGTCTTCTGTAAGCTTAACTTTAACTTTACTGTGTGGTGCAATGACTTGACTTCAATGACCTGAATCACTTCAGGTAGCTAGCTAGCTAGATAACTTAGCTTAGCTAGCTAGCTCAAACTAGGTTTCTCACCCGGTTTGGCTAGCTAGACCAGATTTGACTAAGCTAGGCCTATTCCCTGTTTGTAGCTAGTTGGCAAGCTTATAACTCATGCTTTTATTGTGGTTCAGTAACTGTAGCTATGTTTTCTAGCTTAATTGTTTCTATGACATAAAGTAATGTCTCAATTGTTCATCCAAGTTTAGGCTAACGTTATCCATTTTGACTCTCCACTTAAACTGTGTTGAAGTTATGATACTAGAGGCTGCATGGCCCTGAGAGTGCTTTGGCCACCACCAGTGTACTGAGTGCAGGTAGCTACATATTGAAATGAAAGTAGTCTCTCAAATGTTCATCCACATTTATCCATTTTGTTTTTAACTACTCCCCCCCTCCCCTATTATTATTATTAATAATAATAATAATAATAATAATAATAATAATAATAATACGCATAACAATAATAACAATAACAACAATAACACATTATTTTAGTTCTCAGTGTTTATTATGATTTCAGTGGCAAAGCAGAATTAAAACTCCCAGCAGAGCCCCAAGTCCAATGGATATATCCTCTGGCGTGTTGATGTTAATGTGTTGATGTTCTCCGTATCCATAGCCAGAATGATTTTTGCAGTGCATGGTGATTGAACAAATTTCCTGTTATATTCATCAGAGGTGTAGGGAGGGTGAAGTCTGTGAATCCCAAAAATAGTAATTATACAGTTGATTAACAAAACATGCACACGACATAATTCATATATTGTTTTTAGTGGAGAATGTGAATGAAAAAAAATACAATTTTGATAATGGTTTTCATTACTTGTCCATAATGTAGAGGCCTATGGGATATTCATTGAAGATGTAAGGTAGGAGGATGGTAAATGTGATCAGCATAACATACCAATACCAATTGACATACCTTTGTATGCCTCCTCGTCTGTATACCTGCAGACACAGACACAAAAGTGAGCAGTTCAGTCATATGCACCCAATACAGCTAGCCTTCAACATATTCTTATAGCATACATATTCTTACCTCTTTGTTGATTGATATCCATTGAATTGTGTCAATTTTCTGTTTTAGAATGATTTGCACAAATATGAAAAGATAGATGGTATCGTCATAAAACAATATCAATTTAGATCATACAAGGGACAAACCTTACCTTACATTTCAGTGAAGTGCCTGCACCTGCAGTCCTTTCAAATCCAAATGTTTCAGTTGGGCAGTTAGGTTCCTGCAAGAACCCCCACCAACTAAGGAGGTTCCTCGATGAACCCCACCTATGGGGTTTTTGGAATAATATTTTAGTGCCAAGAACCCTAATGTCACGCTCTGGTTCCGGGACGTTGTTATTGAACCAGGGTGTGTTTGTATTGTTGGGTGTTGTGTGGGTTAGGTTGGGTTTAGGGTATGTTCGTTTTGTTGTGTGCTGTTTGGTTGGGGTGTCTAGGTGGTTGTCTTCCTTGTTTGTATTAGTCATATGACTCCCAATCGGAGGTAACGAGTGTCAGCTGTCGGCTCGTTATCTCTGATTGGGAGCCATATTTAAACTGTGTGTTTTCACCTTGTTTTTGTGGGTTTTTGTTCCGTTTTCGGTCTGTGTACCGTGGACTTCATTGAGTCGTCTTTTGTTTTGGATTTTGGTTACTTTGCTAAATAAAGTCATGTTTCTTGGACACGTTGCGCCTTGGTCATACTTGGACGACATAGACGAACGTGACAGAAAAACCCACCACAAAAAGACCAAGCAGCGTGTCAAGCGGCAACAGGACCTACCTACACAGGATTTATGGACTCCCATAAAGGATTCATGGACATGGGAGGAGATTCTGGATGGTGAGGGGCCTTGGGATCAACCGGGAGAATATCGCCGTCCTCGTGAAGAGCTGGAGGCAGCTAAAGCCGAGAGGCGGCGATATGAGGAGGCAGCACGGAGGCAAGGCTGGAAGCCCGAGAGTACTACCCAAAAATTTCTTGGGGGGGCTAAAAGGGGAGTGTGGCGAAGTCAGGTAGGAGACCTGCGCCTACTCCCTGTACTTACCGTGGAGAGCGAGAGTACGGGCAGACACCGTGTTACGCAGTAGAGCGCATGGTGTCTCCTGTACGCGTGCATAGCCCGGTTCGGTACATTCCAGCTCCACGTATCGGCCGGGCTAGTTTGAGCGTTGAGCCGGATGTCATGAAGCCGGCCCCACGCATCCGGTCACCAGTGCGTCTCCTCGGGCGGCTTACATGGCACCAGCCTTACACATGGTGTCCCCGGTTCGCCTACATAGCCCGGTGCGGGTTATTCCACCTCCCTGTACTGGTCAGGGCGACGGGGAGCATACAACCAGGTAAGGTTGGTCAGGCTCAGTGCTCAAGGGAGCCAGTACGCCTGCACGGTCCGGTATTTCCGGCGCCACCTCCTGTCTCCAGTCCAGTACCACCAGTGCCTACACCACGCACTAAGCCTCCTGTGTGTTCCCCGAGTCCTGTGCGTCCTGTTCCTGCTTCCCGCACTAGCCCTGAGATGCGTGTCCTCAGCCCGGTACCTCCAGTTCCGGCACCACGCATCAGGCCTACGGTGCGTCCCCAGGGTCCAGTATGCCCTGTTCCTGCTCCCCGCACTAGCCCTGAGATGCGTGTCCTCAGCCCGGTACCTCCAGTTCCGGCACCACGCATCAGGCCTACGGTGCGTCCCCAGGGCCAAGCATGCCCTGTTGCTGCTTCCCGCACTAGCCCTGAGATGCGTGTCATCAGCCCGGTACCTCCAGTTCCGGCACCACGCATCAGGCCTACAGTGCGTCTCAGCCGGCCAGAGTCTGCCGTCTGCCCAACGGCGCCTGAACTGCCCGTCTGCCCAACGGCGCCTGAACTGCCCGTCTGCCCAACGGCGCCTGAACTGCCCGTCTGCCCAACGGCGCTTGAACTGCCCGTCTGCCCTATGGCGCCTGAACTGCCCGTCTGCCAAGCGTTGCATAAGCCGCCCGTCTGTACTGAGCCTGCAAAGCCGCCCGTCTGCCATGAGCCTTCAGAGCCGTCCGCCAGACCGGAGCCGCTAGAGCCTTCCGCCAGACAGGAGCCGCTAGAGCCTTTCGCCAGACAGGAGCAGCCAGAGCCTTCCGCCAGACAGGAGCAGCCAGAGCCTTCCGCCAGACAGGATCAGCCAGAGCCTTCCGCCAGACAGGATCAGCCAGAGCCTTCCGCCAGACAGGATCAGCCAGAGCCTTCCGCCAGACAGGATCAGCCAGAGCCTTCCGCCAGACAGGATCAGCCAGAGCCGTCCGCCAGACAGGATCAGCCAGAGCCTTCCGCCAGCCATGAGCAGCCAGATCCGTCAGCCAGCCATGAGCAGCCAGATCCGTCAGCCAGCCATGAGCAGCCAGATCCGTCAGCCAGCCATGAGCAGCCAGATCCGTCAGCCAGCCATGAGCCGTCCAGCCAGGATCCGCCAGAGCCGTCCAGCCAGGATCCGCCAGAGCCGTCCAGCCAGGATCCGCCAGAGCCGTCCAGCCCGGATCCGCCAGCCAGCCAGGATCCGCCAGAGCCAGCCAGCCAGGATCCGCCATTCAGTCCGGAGCTGCCCCTCAGTCCGGTGCTGCCCCTTAGTCAGGTACTGTCCCTTAGCCCGGTGCTGCCCCTTAGTCCGGTGCTGTCCCTTAGCCCGGTGCTGCCCCTTATCCCGGTGCTGCCCCTTATCCCGGTGCTGCCCCTTAGTCCGGTGCTGCCCCTTAGTCCGGTGTTGCCCCTTAGTCCAGGTGGGGTTAGTTGGAGGGTGGTCATTGGGAGGAGGCTACTGAAGCAGGTTGTGACTGTGGTGGGGGTGGGGATCACGACCGGGGCCAGAGCCGCCACCGTGGACAGACGCCCACCCAGACCCTCCCCTAGTCCTTATGTTGGTGCGCCCGGGGTTCGCACCTTTAGGGGGTACTGTCACGCTCTGGTTCCGGGACGTTGTTATTGAACCAGGGTGTGTTTGTATTGTTGGGTGTTGTGTGGGTTAGGTTGGGTTTAGGGTATGTTCGTTTTGTTGTGTGCTGTTTGGTTGGGGTGTCTAGGTGGTTGTCTTCCTTGTTTGTATTAGTCATATGACTCCCAATCGGAGGTAACGAGTGTCAGCTGTCGGCTCGTTATCTCTGATTGGGAGCCATATTTAAACTGTGTGTTTTCACCTTGTTTTTGTGGGTTTTTGTTCCGTTTTCGGTCTGTGTACCGTGGACTTCATTGAGTCGTCTTTTGTTTTGGATTTTGGTTACTTTGCTAAATAAAGTCATGTTTCTTGGACACGTTGCGCCTTGGTCATACTTGGACGACATAGACGAACGTGACACCTAAGGTTCTTTGAAGAACTTTTAGGATCTTAGAAGAACCCTTGTTGAACCCCTAATTTTTAGAGTGTATGGCAATAACCTGTGTTCACACAGCGTTACTAAATTACTTTTTTAATTAGCTACTTTTTTCTTTTACTTTTGTCTTTTTTTTTACAAAAGTAGTTTTCCTTCTACTTGAGTAAAATGTCATTGAAGTAACAGTACTTCTACTTGAGTAGGATATTTCAGTACTCTTCCCACCCCTGCGGTAAACCACACACAAAGTGGCTGGACTCAACTCAATGCAGATGAACTTCCTTCACATAGCAACAGACTGTATAGTAGTAGTATAGCATGTTCAGAGCAAAAGTAAAGGCCACAATTTGTGTGTGTGGGCTTGTGTGAGGAGTGTCTTGATTTGTGTTCAACATTTTATAATAATATTCTCTAATCCCCAGGTTGGAACAAATATGGTGGAATATCTCTGCCAGGCGGCCGAACCCTTTGTTTTTGTTTATTTGTGTGTTCCTTATTTGTTATTTATCTTTTGCCTTGACTACATTTTATCTGAAATGAATATCTGAAAATAAACATTTTGTATTTTATCTACAATTTGTCATGTTTGGCCATATGTCATTTTAAGAATTTCATAGACCATTTTAAGAATTTCATAGACTGTGTAGTAACATCATAACATTGATTGTTATTGTTAGAATTATTTGAACCTTTAGAAAATGAACAGATTCTGTAATAGAGAGAAGGTAGAAAATAATAACCCAGCAATAAAGTAAGAAATAACCCACTGCTGGGTCAAAATAACCACATTCTGAGGTAAATCAGGTAACCCAACAAGTTGGGTTAGTCACATAATCCAGCAGTGCTAGTTCAAATAATCGAATGCTCTGTCCCTGACACCGGCTCAGGGACAGAGCATTCACTGGCTTCACTAGACCACAATACACTACAAACTCCCTTCATTCAAGTTCAGTCATATAGCAGTCGGTACAATCTGAAATCCATGGGCATTGGCATAGCATAGCACCTACTTGCAATATTAACACCATCAACATTCATTTAATAAGGTATTGTCATTCCTCACACTGCAGCCAGTGGAGCACACAGAAACAAGCACACGGAAGCCACATTTGGTAGCAATACTTTTTTTCAGAAGATGGACATTTCTGTAAGGGAATTCTGGAGCTCCTGACTTGACATGCTACTTCATATCAGGAGCGTGATAGTGATGTGAAAGGACTGGAGATGGAGGGACTGAGATAGCATTGTTTGCATTTGCAACCGTTTGATTTGGCAGTGCGACACAGATGTTTCATTAGTCCCAAGGGTGCCTATGAAAAGAATATATCTGGTCACGTTAGTTTTTTGTTTTTATCATCATGATTTATTCAAACAGTAATGTGCAATTAACCAAAAATAAACACACTTTTTGAAGAGGCAACAACGGCATGGGAATGCCCCTGTCTGTGTGTGTCAGGGCTCGACGTACAGCAGAGGTTTTGGAAACACTCCGGGCCAGTCGAACATCCCTGTAAGTGGCCTGCTCGGGCCAGTGAAAAAAATATTGCAATAATGTTATTTTGAATCTAGGCTTTATATAATTGATTATTTAGCACACGGGCGCTGCACACATAGGCCTATAGCCTATAGATAATTTGTCAGGCAAAGAGAGCGCGCAGCTCTCAAACTACTGGTTGTTTACCGAAGACAGACAGCGGTATGGGTGGGAAAACGGTAGGAAAGATGTTCCAAATTATGATATCTACCAGTAAATACTAAGGCAAGAATGGGTACGCAAACCAGGTATTTAAAAAGTTCAAAGTCTTGGTTGAATATTTGCAATGCGCAATTCAGTCATCATGGAATAGAACTACCTTGAAAATCAAACATTTCCTCTAGGCTATTTGGTCCTTGAAAAGTAATTGAAGCCGATTTAGAAGTTCTACTGCTCCAATATAATTATTATGTGATTTATTTTTATGAAAGATGTAGCCACTTTCGTTTGTTTCCTGACGTTTCAATTGAAGGGTGTCGCGATAGTCTGTTATAAGTTGAAGGCAACATCAAATGTTGCCTTCAACTTGGTTTTCCATACAATGCGTTCCATTACAAAGGAACCCTGTTTTTGGTCGCTTTCTCGTTTTAAAACATCATACAAAAACTATTAACAACTCTTCAACATCTCGAATGGCGAGACTGACAAGCTACCAAATGGACAGACTGAATTTGTGTCAGGAGCATGCTGTCTATTTAGTCAGGCAATACCCACATTATTCTGACATATTTTAGAATGTAAAAATTATGTGAATGTCAATGCATAATGCCACTGGCTAGGCCTATAAAAAAATAATACATTATTCTTAAAGTGGTAATGCATATGTTTTTGCATACATTTAGTTTTTTTCTTTAGGCCATTACAACAATTAAATATACAATGTAAGTCCTTAAAAATTACAATTAAGTGCTTGAAAAAGTCCCTGAAAGTCCTTGAATTTGACTTGCCAATGTCTGTATGAACCCTGTATAGGCTACTTGCTACCACTACATAGTAGCCTATCTGGCAGAATCATGATTATTGGCATCAATCCAGAGGCCATTTGTTTTGAAAACACCCTCACAAGTGCTCTACAGAAACACTGCAAGCCAAACACAACTGTCTGGCTGGTGTGCATTTGAATTAAAGGGTAACTTTAATTCAGTCCCTCTCCCCGCTTTTTTTTTTGTTGACATGGTAGCCATGGTATCATTTTGGTATCAAGTATAGTTCTTTTTTTCAAATTTTGCAGAAAAGAACACATGGCAATTTGAAATCTGCAATAAATACATTTTGCACTGTATTTTAACAGTCTCTTTTCTTTGCTGTTACAGTAAATCTATCAAACTCAACATAAGAACACAAGGGCATGATAATTTTAAAGATCGCAAGTAATTATTAGCCTGGTTCTGTACAGAATGCAGGTACATTATGGGGTAGAACCCTGGTGAGGGATGGAGGAAGAGAGGTGGAGAGAGAGGGATGAGGAGACAGAAGCAGAGAAGAAAGAGTAACTGAGACACTGGAATGGGCAGAGGAGAGGATGAAAGACTGGATAAAGGACTGGGAAGAAGACATTTAGAGGGTATGAAGGGAGATGTTTAGGGGATGAAGGGAGGGATGGAGAGAGACTCATCCTCCCCCACGTGCTCTCGTTCCTTGGGCAACACAGAGGAATTTGTGGTGTTTATGTAACGAGCTGGATGACTGGCTCCTAAACACACGTTCAGCTACACGCACGCGCACACGCACACACACACACACACACACACACACACACACACACACACACACACACACACACACACACACACACACACACACACACACACACACTACAAAGGCAGGATTAGGGAGACTGGAATAACACTGCACAACACTTCTTCAGCAACCAGAAATAAACCTGTATCCAACCAGTATCAACACAAACATGCCAAGGTTGCTAGGCCTATTATGGCCCTAAACTGGTAAAGGAAGCTAGTCAATATGTCTGCCTGTGCGTCCATGCGTGTGTGCATGCGTGTGTGTGTGTCACAGTCCCAGGCTTCTCTCTCTTGGGCAGGTCCATTTCCTTTTACAGGGTCGATACACATTGACGAAGCAGTATGTTACCCACTCTACAATGGAGAGACTGCTCTGTTTGTGTCCTACACACACTTCAGCTGTGTGGGAATCTTCGGATCCACAAATAACAATACACAACACCCACAGTCACACTCATATTGACATACCCACATGATCGCTCTCTCACAAACACATACAAACCTTGCATGTATCGTTGCCTGATAAAAGGTCCATGTAATACATCAGAAAATAACCTTGACACTGAATTACTGTAGATGTTAAAACAGAGGGGGAGAGAGAGAGAGAGAGAGAGAGAGAGAGAGAGAGAGAGAGAGAGAGAGAGAGAGAGAGAGAGAGAGAGAGAGAGAGAGAGAGAGAGAGAGAGAGAGAGAGAGAGAGAGAGGGGGGAGATAGGGGGAGGGATAGAGGAGGAGGACAGGGATTACCTTTTCATTTATCACATATATCGACTGAAGCCTGCTCTAGTCACTGAAACAGATAAGAGCTGAGGGAATAAACAGAAGAAGCAGAGAGAGAAAGAATGAGATGGAGAGAACGAAAGAGAGATGAAGAGAGAGATGGAGCAACAGAAATACGGAGAAACAGGGGGAGATGGTTGGAAAGAGCGAAAGAGAGAGAAACAAAGACAGGTAGAAAACAGTCTTGAGCATTGGATGTATCTCCTTTTGCAATTTCAACTCAACTGCAATCATCACTTTACCTCAACTCAACCCAGATCAATTTATTCAAATATTTGCCCCGAGTAAAAAAAAGTATCTTGTCTTTTTTATGATTCTCTCTTATAACCCTGGAAAACAGTGGCGGATGAAGCCACAACTCAAAGGCCTTTTTAAGAACTGCTTTATCTATACTTAACAAAAATATAAACGCAACATGTAAAGTGTTGGACCCATGTTTCATGAGCTGAAATAAAAAATCCAAGACATTTTCCATACGCACAAAAAGCTTATTTCTCTCAAATTTTGAGCACAAATCCCTGTTAGTGAGCATTTCTCCTTTGCCAAGATAATCCATCCACCTGACAGGTGTGACATATCAAGAAGCTGATTAAACAGCATGATCATTACACAGGTGCACCTTGTGCTGGGAACAATAAAAGGCCATTCTAAAATGTGCAGTTTTGTCACACAACACAATGCCATAGATGTCTCAAGTTTTGAGGGAGCGTGCAATTGGCATGCTGACTGCAGGAATGTCCACCAGAGCTGTTGCCAGAGAATGTAATGTTAATTTCTCTACTATAAGCTGCCTTCAATGTCATTTTAGAGAATTTGGCAGTATGTCCAACCGGCTCACAACCGCAGACCACATGTAACCACACCAGCCCAGGACTTCCACATCCGGCTTCTTCACTGCTGGATCAGCCAGCCTGATGAAACTGAGGAGTATTTCTGTCTGTAATGAAGCACTTTTGTGGGGAAAAACTAATTCTGATTGGCTGGGCCTGGCTTTCCAGTGGGTGGGCCTATGCCCTCCCAAGCCCACCCATGGCTGCGCCCCTGCCAGTGGCGATTTTAGCATGTAAATCTTGGTGGGGCAAAACAATTAATACGTGGGATGCATGTCAGCAAAGCCACTACACAACACAACACTAAACAATACATTAATTGCACTAGAACGGTAAAAACCAACTCTTAGGCCTATATAAAGCTGTCCCAACAGCAGTCCCAACATTTTACCACTGCTCCAGCTGGCTATTAGCGGCGCCTTGTTTGTCAGCGAAACAGTTCATTCAGCCTCATTTACTGCCTTTAAAAAAACATAGCTGATATGGCTGACTTGCTTAAACAAATGTGGTTTCTAATGACAATTGAGATGTACAAACTATACAAACTATATAAGGGGACGACAATCGGATAAGAGTCAATCCGTAATGTCGATTAAGATATTAATGAGCGAGCTAGAACAGACGTAGTCAACAAAACTATTTGTTTAGCACTTTTGAAATGTACAGCGACAGAATTCAGAACATGGGCCGTTCTTACAGTGTTCTCCCTGTACACCAAGTCAGAACAGTAGGCGAAATTAAGAGGGGTAAATATACCAAATTATTAGGGTGAGACACATTTTTTATTTTTTATTTCACCTTTATTTAACCAGGTAAGTCAGTTGAGAACAAGTTCACATTTACAACTGCGACCTGGCCAAGATAAAGCAAAGCAGTGCGATAAAAACAACAACACAGAGTTACATATTGGGTAAACAAAACATAAAGTCAAAAATACAATAGAAAATATATATACAGTGTGTGCGAATGTAGTAAGTTATGGAGGTAAGGCAATAAATAGGCCATTGTGCAAAATAGTTACAATTTCGTATTAACACTGGAATGATAGATGTGCAAAAGATGATGTGCAAATAGAGATACTGGGGTGCAAATTAGCAAAATAAATAACAATATGGGGATGAGGTAGTTGGGTGGGCTAATTTCAGAAAGGCTGTGTACAGATGCAGTGATCGGTAAGCTGCTCTGACAACTGACGCTTAAAGTTAGTGAGGGAGATAAGAGTCTCCAGCGTCAGAGATTTTTGCAGTTCGTTCCAGTCATTGGCAGCAGAGAACTGGAAGGAATGGCGGCCAAAGGAGGTGTTGGCTTTGGGGATGACCAGTGAGATATACCTGCTGGAGCGCAGACTACGGGTGGGTGTCGCTATGGTGACCAGTGAACTAAGATAAGACAGGGATTTGCCTAGCAGTGATTTATAGATACAATTGTGGGTAGTATATGGGGCTTTGGTGACAAAACGGATGGCACTGTGATAGACTACATCCAATTTGCTGAGTAAAGTGTTGGAGGCTATTTTGTAAATGACATCGCCAAAGTCAAGGATCGGTAGGAAAGTCAGTTTTACGAGGGCATGTTTGGCAGCATGAGTGAAGGAGGCTTTGTTGCGAAATAGGAAGCCGATTCTAGATCTAACTTTTGATTGGAGATGCTTAATGTGAGTCTGGAAGGAGAGTTTACAGTCTAACCAGACACCTAGGTATTTGTAGTTGTCCACATATTCTAGGTCAGACCCGCCGAGAGTAGTGATTCTAGTCGGGTGGGCGGGTGCAAGCAGCGTTCGGTTGAAGAGCATGCATTTAGTTTTACTAGTGTTTAAGAGCAGTTGGAGGCTACGGAAGGAGTGTTAACTGTTAACACAGTGTCCAATGAAGGGCCAGATGTATACAAAATGGTGTCGTCCGCATAGAGGTGGATCCGAGCGTCATCAGCAGCAAGAGCGACATCATTGATATACACAGAGAATAGAGTTCGCCCGGGATTTGAACCCTGTGGCACCCCCATAGAGACGGCCAGAGGTCCAGACAACCGGCCCTCCAATTTGACACATTGAACTCTATCTGAGAAGTAGTTGGTGAACCAGGCGAGGCAGTCATTAGAGAAACCAAGGCTATTTAGTCTGCCAATAAGAATGCGGTGGTTGACAGAGTCGAAAGCATTGGCCAGGTCGATGAAGACGGCTGCGCAGTACTGTTTTTTATCGATCGCGTTTATAATATCGTTTAGGACCTTGAGCGTGGCTGAGGTGCACCCATGACCAGCTCGGAAACCGGATTGCATAGCGGAGAAGGTACGGTGTGTAACGATCCCGGCAGTCTGAGTCGGGTCCTGTCTGTGGACTAGTTTTTCTGCTCGGGATCTCCAGTTTCCCGAGGGTTCTGGAACGCTCCGGGGAGCTCTCTTGATTTCCGCACCTGCATCCCATCAGCAATCTGCACACCTGGTCCTGATCATCACCCTTCTTAGGCTCTGGCCTAACATCCATTCCCTGCCGGATCGTTAGCCATGAACAGTAGGTTTACCAGAGTATCAGTCTTAGAGCTGCTAGCGTTAGTTTTGTTGTTTTGCACCTTGTTGGTTTGCTGTTTACTTACCTCCGTTTTGTTCCATCTGCAGTCACTCGTCCGGAACCTTCATCCAACCTCTGCCTGGTGGTCGGCGGCTGCCGAGCCATGATTGGATCAACCCCTGCACCCCCAACAACTAATCAACGCCGCCCGCTCTGTTCCCTGGATTATTCAGCATCACTCTTGAATTTGTAAATAAACACTCACCTTCGTTTCAACTTACCTTGTCCTGGTCTGCTTCTGGGTTCTGGCTTTGTAACTCGTGACAGAACGATCCGGCCAGTAATGAACCCATGCAAGTGGGGCGGCACGGGTTAACCAAGGAGGAGCGTCAACATAGACGTAAGACCAACTGCTGCCTCTACTGTGGTAGCTCGGGACATTACATCTCCACTTGTTCTCGGCGGTCGTCAAACTGCCCGGCTCGCTAAAGTTGGGAGGACTTTTAGCGAGCCAGTTTCAACCTCTCAGTACCTCTGTCAGACCCCGTTTCCCGGCTACCCTTGTGAACAGGAATCAGAGCTTAGCGATTAACGCTTTTATCGATTCAGGTGCCGATGGAAGCTTTCTTGATGCCGAGTTGGTGGAACAGCTGGGGCTTTCCAAGGAGCAATTGCCGGAAGCCATTGAAGCGACCACTCTGAACGGCAGTAGTCTGGCACGTATCACGATGAGGACTGAACCGGTTAAGATGCTGTTGTCGGGGAATCATTCGGAGATGATTTCATTCTTCATTCTGCCGTCTTCCCATGTTCCTCTGGTCCTTGGATACCCCTGGCTGAAGGAACACAATCCCACGTTCGATTGGGTAACGGGCAAGGTAACGAGTTGGAGCCTTGATTGTCATGCTAACTGTCTCAAGACTGCCTGTCCCCATTCGGTTCCCAGTCAGGTGATTGAGGCTAAACCCCCAGATTTGTCCCTGGTTCCCGAGACATATCACGATTTGGGGGAAGTGTTCAGTAAGCAGAAGGCTCTGTCACTCCCTCCCCACCGACCATATGATTGTGCCATCAACCTGTTCCCTGGAGCTGTCTACCCCAAGGGAAGGTTATACAGTATCTCCCGCCCTGAACGTGAGGCTTTGGAGACCTACATCAAGGAGTCCCTAGCTGCTGGTCTCGTTCGTCCCTCATCATCACCCCTGGGGGCAGGATTCTTCTTTGTGGGTAAGAAGGATGGCTCTCTTCGACCGTGTATTGATTATCGGGGGTTGAATGACATCACGGTCAAGAACAAGTATCCCCTGCCCTTGATGAGTTCTGCCTTCGACTCCTTACAGGGTGCTACGGTGTTCACCAAGCTAGACCTACGCAATGCGTATCACATGGTCCGGATCAGAGAGGGAGACGAGTGGTTGACGGGTTTCAATACACCGATGGGTCACTTGAGTATCAGGTGATGCCGTTTGGACTGACCAATGCTCCAGCGGTATTCCAGAGTATGGTGAAACGACGTCCTGAGAGATATGATCGGTCTCTTTGTGTTTGTTTACCTGGATGACATTCTGATCTTCTCGAAGGAACCTTCCGACCACGTCCAGCATGTCCGGCAGGTTCTGCAGCGATTGTTGGAGAATCGCCTGTTCGTGAAGGCCGAGAAGTGCGAGTTTCACGCCCACACGACATCCTTTCTCGGGTACATCATCTCCAGGGGAGAGATTAGGATGGACCAGGAGAAGGTTAGAGCGGTTCTGGAATGGGCCCAGCCCGGTACGAGATTGCAGCTCCAGAGATTTTTGGGGTTTGCGAATTTCTACCGCAGATTCATCCGGGATTACAGCCGTGTGGCCGCTCCGTTAACTGCCTTGACTTCCAGTATCAGGAGCTTCAAGTGGAATCCGGAGGCGGATCGAGCGTTTCTGGATTTGAAGAGGCGATTCACCAACGCACCGATTCTCTCTCAACCGGACACGGCCCGTCAGTTCGTCGTTGAAGTGGACGCGTCTGATGTGGGAGTTGGCGCCATCCTGTCGCAGCGATGCTCCACGGACAGTAAACTCCATCCCTGCGCCTACTACTCTCGTCGCCTTTCGCCTGCGGAGAGGAATTACGATGTGGGTAACCGGGAGCTTCTCGCGGTGAAACTTGCCTTGGAGGAGTGGCGCCACTGGTTGGAGGGGGGCGGAGCAACCGTTTATTGTCTGGACTGACCACAAGAATCTTGCTTACGTGCAATCGGCTAGACGTCTCAACTCCCGTCAGGCCAGGTGGTCGTTGTTTTTCGGACGATTCAATTTTTCCCTGACGTTCCGACCTGGATCTAAGAACGGCAAGGCGGGACGCCTTGTCTCGGATGTTCTCCAAGACGGAGGAGAGTGGGTCCAAGACCGAGACAATTCTCCCCCGGAACTGCGTCGTGGGAGCTGTTAGGTGGAAGATTGAGGAGGAGGTGATGGCGGCTCTTCGGACGCAGCCCGGTCCCGGTAACGGTCCACCCGGTCGGTTGTTTGTGCCTGAGTCGGTTCGTCCTGCGGTCCTCAAATGGTCCCACGCCAGCAAGATGGCTTGTCACCCTGGCGTGGCTCGGACGATGGCGTTTCTTCGCAGACGTTTTTGGTGGCCTGCCATGGCCGAGGATACTCGGGGTTATGTTGCTGCCTGTCCAGTGTGTGCGCAGAATAAGAGTACCAATTGGCCCAGCTCTGGACTACTTCACCCCCCTTCCTATTCCCCGGCGACCATGGTCGCATCTGGCCCTGGACTTTGTCACTGGGTTGCCCGCTTCTGAGGGGAACACGGTCGTTCTGACTATCGTGGACAGATTCAGCAAGTTCGCCCACTTTGTGCCAATTGCCAAGCTTCCCTCTGCCTCGGAGACGTCCGAGATCCTGGTTAGGGAGGTTTTCAGGGTCCACGGGTTGCCCAGTGATATCGTTTCCGACCGTGGCCCTCAGTTTACCTCTGCTGTCTGGAAGTCCTTCTGTTTGGCCATTGGAGCTACAGTCAGTCTCACATCTGGTTTCCACCCCCAATCTAATGGTCAGGCGGAGAGAGCCAACCAGAAGATGGAATCCACGCTACGCTGCCTGGCCTCTTCCAACCCCACCTCCTGGGTCTCTCAGTTGCCTTGGGTTGAGTATGCCCACAATACTCTCCCCTACATCTGCCACTGGGATGTCTCCCTTCCAGTGCCTGTATGGCTACCAACCTCCCTTGTTCCCTTCTCAGGAGAAGGAGCTCTCAGTGCCTTCTGTTCAGGCCCATATTCAGTCGTTGCCACCGGACCTGGCATCGGGCCAGAAAGGCACTCCTTAGAGTTTCGGACCGGTATCAGCTCCAGGCGAATCGTCGCCGGATCCCCGCTCCCACCTACACCATCGGAGATAGGGTCTGGTTGGCCACACGGGATCTTCCTTTACGGACTGAGTCTAGGAAGTTGTTACCGAAGTTCATTGGTCCGTTTGTGGTGGAGAAGGTGATCAATCCGGTGGCAGTTCGACTCAAACTCCCGAGGACGCTCAGAGTCCATCCCACCTTTCATGTCTCCTGCCTCAAGCCTGTTTTCCTCAGTCCTCTGTTGCCTCCTCCGCCTCCTCCTCCTCCTCCTCGGATGATCGGAGGTGGTCCTGCCTACACGGTGCGACGCATCATGGATGCCAGACGGCGGGGCCGGGGTTTCCAGTATCTCGTGGACTGGGAGGGGTATGGTCCTGAAGAGAGGAGTTGGATTCCGCGGCGACAGATCCTAGATGCTGACCTCATCCGTGACTTCTACCGCCTCCATCCTGGCGCTCCGGGGGAATCCGCCCGGTGGCGTTCGTCGGAGGGGGGTACTGTAACGATCCCGGCAGTCTGAGTCGGGTCCTGTCTGTGGACTAGTTTTTCTGCTCGGGATCTCCAGTTTCCCGAGGGTTCTGGAACGCTCCGGGGAGCTCTCTTGATTTCCGCACCTGCATCCCATCAGCAATCTGCACACCTGGTCCTGATCATCACCCTTCTTAGGCTCTGGCCTAACATCCATTCCCTGCCGGATCGTTAGCCATGAACAGTAGGTTTACCAGAGTATCAGTCTTAGAGCTGCTAGCGTTAGTTTTGTTGTTTTGCACCTTGTTGGTTTGCTGTTTACTTACCTCCGTTTTGTTCCATCTGCAGTCACTCGTCCGGAACCTTCATCCAACCTCTGCCTGGTGGTCGGCGGCTGCCGAGCCATGATTGGATCAACCCCTGCACCCCCAACAACTAATCAACGCCGCCCGCTCTGTTCCCTGGATTATTCAGCATCACTCTTGAATTTGTAAATAAACACTCACCTTCGTTTCAACTTACCTTGTCCTGGTCTGCTTCTGGGTTCTGGCTTTGTAACTCGTGACACGGTGGGATTCGAAATGGTCGGTGATCTGTTTGTTAACTTGGCTTTCAAATACTATCGAAAGGCAGGGCAGGATGGATATAGGTCTATAACAGTTAAGATCTAGAGCGTCACCCCCTTTGAAGAGGGGGATGACCGCGGCAGCTTTCCAATCTCTGGGGATCTCAGACGTTATGAAAGAGAGGTTGAACAGGCTAGTAATAGGGGTTGCAACAATTTTGGCGGCTAATTTTAGAAAGAAAGGGTACAGATTGTCTAGCCCAGCTGATTTGTAGAGGTCCAGATTTTTCAGCTCTTTCAGAACATCAACTGTCTGAATTTGTGTGAAGGAGAAGCGGGGGGGGGGGCATGGGCAAGTTGCAGCAGAGGGGCAACTAACAGCTTACTACACAACATATTACTTTCTTAGCTACAGTATACATATCTCCCTGGTATATTACATCATTTATGCAGCAGCATACAATACATTTTTGGATTCACCTTGTTGTGCTGCGCTCACTTGAACAGGAAGGTGGCGCGGTGGTCCTTCGTGGGCAAATTTTGTCATCAAAGTCTGGCATTCTCTGGATTTCTGGTGCTTTCAAGAAAACTGGGAACTCAGAAAAAATCAAGGTCGAAATCATAATGACGTCATTGATCTTCAGGTCGTAGCTCTAGAAAGAGGCCCGAGTTCCGGATTTACAATTGCGAGTTGGATGACCTTTCAAAACATATACAGTGGGGAAAAAAAGTATTTAGTCAGCCACCAATTGTGCAAGTTCTCCCACTTAAAAAGATGAGAGAGGCCTGTAATTTTCATCATAGGTACACGTCAACTATGACAGACAAAATGAGGAAAAAAATTCCAGAAAATCACATTGTAGGATTTTTAATGAATTTATTTGCAAATTATGGCGGAAAATAAGTATTTGGTCAATAACAAAAGTTTCTCAATACTTTGTTATATACCCTTTGTTGGCAATGACACAGGTCAAACGTTTTCTGTAAGTCTTCACAAGGTTTTCACACACTGTTGCTGGTATTTTGGCCCATTCCTCCATGCAGATCTCCTCTAGAGCAGTGATGTTTTGGGGCTGTCGCTGGGCAACACGGACTTTCAACTCCCTCCAAAGATTTTCTATGGGGTTGAGATCTGGAGACTCCAGGATCTTGAAATGCTTCTTACGAAGCCACTCCTTCGTTGCCCGGGCGGTGTGTTTGGGATCATTGTCATGCTGAAAGACCCAGCCACGTTTCATCTTCAATGCCCTTGCTGATGGAAGGAGGTTTTCACTCAAAATCTCACGATACATGGCCCCATTCATTCTTTCCTTTACACGGATCAGTCGTCCTGGTCCCTTTGCAGAAAAACAGCCCCAAAGTTTGATGTTTTCACTCCCATGCTTCACAGTAGGTATGGTGTTCTTTGGATGCAACTCAGCATTCTTTGTCCTCCAAACACGACGAGTTGAGTTTTTACCAAAAAGTTATATTTTGGTTTCATCTGACCATATGACATTCTCCCAATCCTCTTCTGGATGCACTCTAGCAAACTTCAGATGGGCCTGGACATGTACTGGCTTAAGCAGGGGGACACGTCTAGCACTGCAGGATTTCAGTCCCTGGCGGCGTAGTGTGTTACTGATGGTAGGCTTTGTTACTTTGGTCCCAGCTCTCTGCAGGTCATTCACTAGGTCCCCCCCGTGTGGTTCTGGGATTTTTGCTCACCGTTCTTGTGATCATTTTGACCCCACGGGGTGAGATCTTGCGTGGAGCCCCAGATCGAGGGAGATTATCAGTGGTCTTGTATGTCTTCCATTTCCTAATAATTGCTCCCACAGTTGATTTCTTCAAACCAAGCTGCTTACCTATTGCAGATTCAGTCTTCCCAGCCTGGTGCAGGTCTACCATTTTGTTTCTGGTGTCCTTTGACAGCTCTTTGGTCTTGGCCATAGTGGAGTTTGGAGTGTGACTGTTTGAGGTTGTGGACATGTGTCTTTTATACTGATAACAAGTTCAAACAGGTGCCATTAATACAGGTAACGAGTGGAGGACAGAGGAACCTCTTAAAGAAGAAGTTACAGGTCTGTGAGAGCCAGAAATCTTGCTTGTTTGTAGGTGACCAAATACTTATTTTCCACCATAATTTGCAAATAAATTCATTAAAGCTCCTACAATGTGATTTTCTGGATTTTCTTTTCTCAATTTGTCTGTCATAGTTGACGTGTAACTATGATGAAAATTACAGGCCTCTCTCATCTTTTTAAGTGGGAGAACTTGCACAATTGGTGGCTGACTAAATACTTTTTTTCCCCACTGTATTCCCAGTCGGAGCTCATTCTTTCCCAACATCCCAGTTGTCTTGGACTCACTGAAGTCTCCTGTAGCTCAGTTGGTAGAGCATGGTGCTTGCAATGCCAGGGTTGTGGGTTCGATTCCCACAGGGGGCCAGTATGAAAAATTTATGCACTCACTAACTGTAAGTCGCTCTGGATAATAGCATCTGCTAAATGACTAATAAGTCAAGTTTTCGCAGTTCCGAGGTAACAGTTATTTTGAGCGCAGCACAAATCATGCTTCATTGACAGCATGGCCAATGTTGAATGTTTATCATTTTAAACTTATAAAAGAGACCCTCAATCCCAGATTTGGGACCACACAGCCACTCCACTGAATAGCAGGTTAGTGATTGCTTTGCAGTGCTTGCAGTTAGCCACTGTCACTGATTCCTTCCAAACCACTAATTGTTGAATTTGCTATTTCCAACTTGTTGTGTAATGTTTATGTCCAATGGCCGATGAGCACCGATACGTTGTATCTATAATTTCTCTTCATTATTTCTCTTCATATGACAAGGATTAAAAAGGATTTGCCAGTAGAGTGTCGACTTGATTCATGATGATGACTGCTAGCTAAGATTTTGAAAGTATGATGGGGCAGCAGGTAGCTTAGTGGTTAAGAGCGTTGTGCCAGTAACCGAAAGGTCACTGGTTCTAATCCCCGAGCCGACTAGGTGAAAAATCTGTCGATGTGCCCTTGAGCAAGGTTTTTAACCCTAATTGCTCCTGTAAGTCGCACTGGATAAGAACGTCTGCTAAATGACCTAAAAAAATTAATAAAACTAATGATGTTTACATGATCTGTCCAATCAAAGCTACTGTAGATATAATGTGATTTGAGGTCATTTTATCTGTGGCCAATGACCTTGAGCCTTCTTAGATGGGAACATCTAATGTAACTCTATGGCAGCACCCAAGGGGCTTGAATTTTCGAGCTCTACCCTTAGACTTGGCGTTGACATACTGTCCCCAAGAGTGAGAGAACACTGAGCTAATAATGGTGCAACTAGAGAACATGACCAACACCTATGCTCCGCATTTTCCCCTGGCTGCCCCATCACCACAGAAAGCACTGAGATAGGCGGAAATACCTGCATTTTGGAGCTGCCTTATTCAAGAAAGCAAAAAAGAGACCATGTTTATATTCGGCTTTATTAACTAAATTATTTTTTTTTACATTGTTTGCAAACTGATATGTGACATGTATTAATGCCAAAATAACATGCAAAAGTAGTAACCAAAAACGTGTTAAACAAATAAAAATATATGTTATATTTGAGATTCTTCAAAGTATCCACCCTTTGCCTTGATGACAGCTTTGTACACTATTGGCATTCTCTCAACCAGCTTCACCTGGAATGCTTTTCCAAAAGTCTTGAAGGAGTTCCCACATATGCTGCACACTTGTTGGCTGCTTATCCTTCACTCTGCGGTCCAACTTATCCCAAACCATCTCAATTGGGTTGAGGTCGGGGGATTGTGGAGGCCAGGTCATCTGATGCAGCACTCCATCACTATCCTTCTTGGTCAAATAGCTCTTACACAGCCTGGAGGTGTGTTGGGTCATTGTTCTGTTGAAAAATAAATGATTATCCCACTAAGCGCAAACCAGATGGGATGGCATATCACTGCAGAATGCTGTGGTTGCCATGCTGGTTAAGTGTGGCTTGAATTCTAAATAAATCACTGACAGTGTCACCAGCAATGCACCCCCACACCATCACACCTTCTCCTCCATGCTTCACGGTGGGAACTACACTTCTGGAGATCATCCGTTCACCTACACTGCGTCTCACAATGACAGCAGTTGGAACCAAAAATCGCCAATTTGGACTCCAGACCAAAGGACACATTTCCACCGGTCTAATGTCCATTGTTCGTGTTTCTTGGCCCAAGCAAGTCTCTTCTTCTTATTGGTGTCCTTTAGTAGTGGTTTCTTTGGAGCAATTCGACCATGAAGGCCTGATTCACGCAGTCTCCTCTGAACAGTTGATGTTGAGATGTGTCTGTTACTTGAACTCTCTGACGCACTTGTTTGGGCTTCAATTTCTGAGGCTGGTAAATCTAATGAATTTATCCTCTGCAGCAGAGGTAACTCTGGGTCTTCCATTCCTGTGACGGTCCTCATGAGAGCCAGTTTCATTATAGCGCTTGATGGTTTTTGCGACTGCACTTGAAGAAACTTTCAAAGTTCTTGAAGTGTTCCTTATTGACTGCCCTTAATGTCTTAAAGTAATGATGGCCTGTCGTTTCTCTTTGCTTATTTGAGCTGTTCTTGCCATAATATGGACTTGGTCTTTTACCAAATAGGGCTATCTTCTGTATACCTTGTCACAACACACTTTTTGGGTTACTACATGATTCCATATGTCTTCACTATTATTCTACAATGTAAAAAATAAAATAAAAATAAAGAAAAACCATTGAATTAGTAGTTGTGTCCAAACTTTTGACTGGTAGTGTGTATATATATATATATATATATATATATATTTTTTTTTTAACCAAAAATGTGGGCCCACCTGCCCTGAATGACGGGTTGCCACTGGCCCGTGCCCAGTCATGTGAAATCCATAGATTAGGGTGTCACACCCTGATCAGTTTCACCTGTCTTTGTGATTGTCTCCACCCCCTCCAGGTGTCGCCCATCTTCCCCATTATCCCCAGTGTATTTATACCTGTGTTTTCTGTTTGTCTGTTGCCAGCTCGTTTTGTTTCGTCAAGCCTACCAGCAGTTTTCCCCTTGCTCCTGTCTTTCTCAAGTTTCTGTTTTTTCCCAGTTTTGACCATTCTGCCTGCCATTCTGTACCTTTTGGACTCTGATCTGGATTACAGACCTCTGCCTGCCCTTGACCTGTCGTTTGCCTGCCCCCTGTTTTTGTAATAAACTTTTGTTACTTCGACACTGTCTGCATCTGGGTCTTCTCCTGAAACGTGATATAGGGCATAATGAATTTATTTCAATTGACTGATTTCCTTATATGAACTGTAACTCAGTAAAATCTTTGAAATTGTTGCAAGTTGTGTATATATATATTTTTCAAACTGCAGGATCCGTCAGAGATATATGATCCTCTATAAACTAACTAGAACCAATATACTTAAAAGCATAGATACAATCTTCTGTTGCTTGGTTAAAATCAAGCAAAGTAAACCAGAATATTCAGACCTTGAAAGTCTCATAAACTCATATCTAAACCCTGAGATTGTGGGTAAGGGTAACTACAGTTAGAAGTTTGGTCGAAAGTCCCAATACTCCGACTACAGACAAAAACACAGGGATAAGATCAAGAGTTCAGGTTTCAAAAGCCTTCTATGCTGTGATATGGTTGTTAGCTGTTAGGTAAAGGACAGTGCTCCATAGAGCAGTGTAAGAGAAGAAGAATGTTATGGTAGAGAGAGGTTTATAGAAAAGAAGACATATGGGAGATAATGCGATGCAGAACAACAATCATTTGTTGGGTAAACTGAGAGAGTGTCAGCCTGCTGGGTAGCATATCCCTCACGCTGGTGTAGCCAACGATTTGTCAGTCGGTGCACACTGTGACACCACAGGAAACAGGAAGCTGTGGCGGGGGTCATTACTTCAGCCGGACCTTGAGGTGTCATAACCTCTGTCCAAGCTGATAACCATCTGACAAACGGAAGCCCTGTGGAGTGGAAGGACAGGGTGTGTGTGTGTGTGTGTGTGTGTGTGTGTGTGTGTGTGTGTGTGTGTGTGTGTGTGTGTGTGCGTAATTGCGTGTGCATGCTGTCATGAAAATGGAAGCTTAAGTTAACTAGTTACATTGCATAATTTACCTTCACAATTAAGACATGCATTACTAGAAAAGGGAGAGTACTCACTGCACAGCTAAGGAGAGAAAATACAGACTATTTAAATATTGTTTGTACCCTGAAATGACTGAAAATAACATGATGTTAATAAACTGACTCATACAGACCTCCCTGCATTTCTCAGTTCTTTATGTTAGTATTTCAATAGACCAATATCCCTTACACACTGATTAGAGGTGAACAGTTAGCTTTCATATCTGATTGACCTCTCTCTCTCTCTTTCCCTCTCTCTCTCTTCACACTCTCTCTCCCTCCCCTCGCTCTCTCTCTTCACACACTCTCTCTATCCCTCCCCTCTCTCTCTCTCGCTCCCTCCCTCCATCTCTCTCTGCCTCTCTCTCTCTCTCTTTCTCTCTCTCTCTCTCTCTCTCTCTCTCTCTCTCTCTCTCTCTCTCTCTCTCTCTCTCTCTCTCTCTCGCGCTCTCTCTCTCTCTCTCTCTCTCTCTCTCTCTCTCTCTCTCTCTCTCTCTCTCTCTCTCTCTCTCTCTCTCTCTCTCTCTCTCTCTCTCTCACACACACAAAGTTTTCCTCCAAAGTCAAAATGAGATTAAACTGAAACTGGAGGATGAATAGTGGAACGGAGCTGGATAGAGATGTTATCTCCAAGCCATTATTAGATATGGTAAAAGCGTCTGGAATAATTTGTAAAATGCATTAATTGGTTTTCAGCCATGCTTTTGATCAATCCATACGAAATCTCCTGGAATCTTTTGAAACCCGTTGAAATAGGATACTTTTCTCTAACCCCAGGACTTCTCCATGCATGAGTAATAACATACATCACTATCTCTATCTGACAAACTGGGAGAGAAGAGTGTGTGTGTGTGTATGTGCGTGCGTGCGTGTGTCCGTGTGTGTGTGTGTGTGTGTGTATGTTTGGCTGTGTGCATGGCACTGTGATGTTGTTGTGGAGCCATGGGGTCCTGGCCGTGGCCTCTCTCTCCCAAGGCCTGGGTTAGGTGACCTTTACAGTGCCTGAGTCAACAGCCATTAACTCCAGGGCTGTAGCCAGCCGGCTGTGACATATAGCTCTAGCACTGCTATCGCCTGCCTGGGCTCTGCCTACCCATAATCACTCATAACATCAACACTGAACACACACACTGAACACACACACTGATATCTCATACACACACACACACGTGCACGCATGCACACACAGACACACTAACACACGCACAAGAATGATAATCGAAGTGGAGGAACGTACTTTCATGTCTTGCATTCTGTTCTAATCGAATTAGTCAAGCCAAATGCTCTCGTCTTCAACTTTATTACCAGAGTACTTTGTTTCATACCAAAACATTACGTCAGCATAGCTGATTCCAATGATATACTTCAAAACAGCTTATATTGCACAAGATTGCGTAACCTAAGGGCTAAAAGAAATACCCCTAGCACAGTAATCCTTCATTAGACATCTCCTCTCATTTCTCGATGTTGGTCATGCAGAACAGGTTCATATTAAATACATTTCACTGATCTATTCTACTGATACTGCAAGACGAGCACATGTTAAAAGAAACCTACTGCTCCTGTGTGTTTTCAGGGGTGTCTTATACAGGTGACCTTGTAAACAGGCAGTTCCACATACTTTTTATCTCCCACATTAGATGAATAGATTCCATAATAGATATCGTTATGGTCACACAGCTGTAATTCAAACCCTTTCGCTGGTGTTTTCAATAAGTGTTTTCCCTCACAAGTGCAGGTCTTTGGCGGGTTGACCCTAAGAATAGAGCCAAAGATGGCCTGATTTACAGTATGTGTCTGTAACGGAGGGAGATAAAAGGAGGGAGGGAGGGAGGGATGGAGGGGATCGATAAGTATGTGTTTCCATTCATAAGCAGTAGGTTTACAGTATAGTGTATTACTGTGGTATATCATCTTCAGTAATGGGTTTGTACTGTATATCCTCTGGCTGTGATTGTGTGATAGGGTCACATGTAACACTCTCAAGTCCTGACAAAAAAAAAAAAACGGGGAAAATAATTTAAAAGTACTGTTTTCTTTGAACACTTTGAAAACAAGCGATGCAATTTGGAAACTGGTCATAAAACTTTAACGCTGGGTTGCCTTGGGCAGAGTAAAGTTCACAAGAAAAGGGCAAAAACCACATTAATCTTTCAACAGTGTCAACAATAAAGCCTTCACCACAACCTCCTCTAGAGCCTTAACCTCCCTCTGACACGCGGAGCATGGCCAAAGGTCCACTAATGTTTTAATAAACCATTTCACAGGAAGAAAACAGTAAACACAGTCAACAAGGACCAGTGAGTTCTTAACCTCTGGGCAGCAGAGGCACCCTAGCGATTAAGAGCGTTGGGCCACTAACCAAAAGGTTGCTGGTTCTAATCCCTGAGCAGACTAAGTGAAAAATCTGTCGATGTGCCCTTGAGCAAGGCACTTAACCCTATTTGCTCCTGTAAGTCGCTCTGGTTAAGAGCGTCTGCTAAATGACGTAAATGCAAATCAAATCCATACAACAATACATGCAAAAAACATACACACATACAGTGCATTCGTAAAGTATTCAGACCCCTTCCCTTTTTCCACATTTTGTTACATAACAGTCTTCTAAAATGGATTAAATAAATAGAAAATCTCATCAATCTACACACAATACCCCATAATGACAGAGCAAAACAGGTTTTTAGACATTTTTGCACATGTATTAAAGATAAAAAACGGAAATATCTTATTTACATAACTATTCTAACCCATTGCTATGAGACTCGAACTTGAGCTCAGGTGCATCCTGTTTCCATTGATCATCCTTGAGATGTTTCTACAACTTGATTGGAGTCCACCTGTGGTAAATTCAATTGATTGGACATGATATGGAAAGGCAAACACCTGTCGATAGAAGATCACACTGTTGAAAGTGCATGTCAGAGCAAAAACCAAGCCATGAGGTCGAAGGAATTGTCCCTAGAGCTCCGAGACAGGATTGTGTCAAGGCACAAATCTGGGGAAGGGTACCAAAAAAATTCTGCAGCAATGAAGGTCCCCAAGAACACAGGAGCCTCCATCATTCTTAAATGGAAGAAGTTTGGAACCACCAAGATTCTTCCTAGACTCTACCCAAAATTACAACCAAATAATTGCAGCATTACCGCAAAAATGGAAGAGGAAAGTGGAAGGGGGTAAAAGTAAGGAACTTGTCTGTCTGCCCTGCATTAAAGAACATAATTGGTTAAAGAAAATTGTGATAAAAAAAAAATATACCAGTTTCATTTAAGAACGAAAGGATTGACAGCCGTCCCATATAGATTGCAAAATAGTTGGGAAGAGATTTTTGACGTACCGATTTCCATGGCATAGTGTTTATGAACTGATACACAAAACGACGCCGGATTCAAAACGTAGAATTGTTCAATTTAAATTATTATTCAAAATTCTTGCTACCAATAGAATGTTATTTATATGGGGGATACAATCTTCCCACCTCTGCAGATTTTGCTGCAAAGAGAGAGTTTTGGTACTGTCCATTTGTAGCTTGTTTTTGGACACAGGTCTAGGAATGGCTAAAGGATTGCAATATTTACCTGGAGCTAACCCTGCAGATAGCACTACTGGGTGATCTGAAAAGTCAGAGTCAATCGATCAATAATATAATACTTTTAGCAAAAAATATGTATTTTCAATTTACAATCTGTAGAAACAATGAGAATAGAAGGGTTCATAACTTTTGTAAAACATCACAGTACAGTTGAAAAATATATGGCAAATAGAAATCCAATATGGATGGTGTTAAGAGACAGATGGGTGGTGTTGAATGGAGTTGAAGGATGGGACAAATAACAACAAAAACTAATAACACCAAGATAACTAATGTAAAGCATACTGTGTCCATAATAAGTATATATGTTTTAGGTTGACAGCTTTTGTGAAAGAGCAGAGTTTGAAAGATATGGCATATAGAAGCAAACCGGATGGACATCATGAAAATGATCGGAGAGGTTGAGGGTAGAGGAAGTAAAAATAAATAAAAAATACAATAGAATTATTGTAAAATTGACTGTGTCCATAAAATGTATATAGTATGTATAAGCTGGAATAGAGGCATAAGCATTGTTGTTCACTAGTTTACTCAAATAAGGGAAGGGGTGTTGGGGTTGGAAAGTAATAAAGGGAAATATATTTTTTAAAGGATATGTATTTATATGTATGTATGTGTATATGTATGTGTATGTATGTATATACAGTGGGGGAAAAAAGTATTTAGTCAGCCACCAATTGTGCAAGTTCTCCCACTTAAAAAGATGAGAGAGGCCTGAAATTTTCATCATAGGTACACGTCAACTATGACAGACAAAATGAGAATTTTTTTTCCAGAAAATCACATTGTAGGATTTTTAATGAATTTATTTGCAAATTATGGTGGAAAATAAGTATTTGGTCAATAACAAAAGTTTCTCAATACTTTGTTATATACCCTTTGTTGGCAATGACACAGGTCAAACGTTTTCTGTAAGTCTTCACAATGTATTTTGGCCCATTCCTTCATGCAGATCTCATCTAGAGCAGTGATGTTTTGGGGCAGTCGCTGGGCAACACAGACTTTCAACTCCCTCCAAAGATTTTCTATGGGGTTGAGATCTGGAGACTGGCTAGTCCACTCCAGGACCTTGAAATGCTTCTTACGAAGCCACTCCTTCGTTGCCCGGGCGGTGTGTTTGGGATCATTGTCATGCTGCAAGACCCAGCCACGTTTCATCTTCAATGCCCTTGCTGATGGAAGGAGGTTTTCACTCAAAATCTCACGATACATGGCCCCATTCATTCTTTCCTTTACACGGATCAGTCGTCCTGGTCCCTTTGCAGAAAAACAGCCCCAAAGCATGATGTTTCCACCCCCATGCTTCATAGTAGGTATGGTGTTCTTTGGATTCAACTCAGCATTCTTTGTCCTCCAAACACGACGAGTTGAGTTTTTACCAAAAAGTTATATTTTGGTTTCATCTGACCATATGACATTCTCCCAATCCTCTTCTGGATCATCCAAATGCACTCTAGCAAACTTCAGACGGGCCTGGACATGTACTGGCTTAAGCAGGGGGACACGTCTGGCACTGCAGGATTTGAGTCCCTGGCGGCGTAGTGTGTTACTGATGGTAGGCTTTGTTACTTTGGTCCCAACTCTCTGCAGGTCATTCACTAGGTCCCCCTGTGTGGTTCTGGGATTTTTGCTCACCGTTCTTCTGATCATTTTGACCCCACGGGGTGAGATCTTGCGTGGAGCCCCAGATCGAGGGAGATTATCAGTGGTCTTGTATGTCTTCCATTTCCTAATAATTGCTCCCACAGTTGATTTCTTCAAACCAAGCTGCTTACCTATTGCAGATTCAATCTTCCCAGCCTGGTGCAGGTCTACAATGTTGTTTCTGGTGTCCTTTGACAGCTCTTTGGTCTTGGCCATAGTGGAGTTTGGAGTGTGACTGTTTGAGGTTGTGGACAGGTGTCTTTTATACTGATAACAAGTTCAAACAGGTGCCATTAATACAGGTAACGAGTGGAGGACAGAGGAGCCTCTTAAAGAAGAAGTTACAGGTCTGTGAGAGCCAGAAATCTTGCTTGTTTGTAGGTGACCAAAACTTATTTTCCACCATAATTTGCAAATAAATTCATTACAAATCCTACAATGTGATTTTCTGGATTTTTTTTTCTCATTTTGTCTGTCATAGTTGACGTGTACCTATGATGAAAATTACAGGCCTCTCTCATCTTTTTAAGTGGGAGAACTTGCACAATTGGTGGCTGACTAAATACTTTTGTTCCCCACTGTATATATATTTGAGGGGGAAAAAAACATTTACATTTTAGTCATTTAGCAGACGCTCTTATCCAGAGCGACTTACAGTTAGTGAACACATATTTTTTTTTACTGGCCCCCCGTGGGAATCGAACCCACAACCCTGGCGTTGCAAACGCCATGCTCTATCAACTGAGCTACATCCCTGCCGGCCATTCCCTCCCCTACCCTGGACGACGCTGGGCCAATTGTGCACCGCCCATGAGTCTCCCGGTCGCGGCCGGCTACGACAGAGCCTGGATTCGAACCAGGATCTCTAGTGGCACAGTTAGCACTGCGATGCAGTGCCTTAGACCACTGCGCCACTCAGGAGTCACAAATGGGGAATTGAACAAATGGGGAATTGAAAGTGATGCAGACAATTACATCGATGGAAGTTACAATCTATCTGCAATATTAAAGCAGATTATTATTTTTTTTTATATACATTTAAATAAATACAAAAATTAAATTAAATAAAAAAATACTCTTCCTAGAGCTGGCCCAAACCTGGCACCATCCCTATGGTGAAGCATGGTAGTTGCAGCATCATGCTGTGGGGATGTTTTTCAGTGGCAGGGACTGGGAGACTAGTCAGGATTGAGGGAAAGATGAACGTAGCAACGTACAGAGAGATCCTTGTTAAAAACCTGCTCCAGAGCACTCAGGACCTCAGACTGGGGCAAAGGTTCACCTTCCAACAGGACAACGACACTAAGCACACAGCCAAGACAACGCAAGTCTCTAAATGTCCTTGAGTGGCCCAGCAAGAGCCCGGACTTGAACCCGATCGAACATCTCTGGAGAGACCTGAAAATAGCTGTGCAGTGACACTCCCCATCCAACCTGACAGAGCATGAGAGGATCTGCAGAGAAGAATGGGAGAAACTCCGCAAATACAGGTGTGCCAAGCCTGTAGCGTCATACCCAAGAAGACTCAAGGCTGTAATTGCTGCAAAAGGTGCTTCAACAAAGTACAGAGTAAACGGTCTGAATACTTATGTAAATGTGTTATTTCCTGTTTGTTTTTTTATACATTTGCACAAATTTCTAAAAACCTGTTTTTGCATTGTCATTATGGGGTATTGTGTGTAGATTGATGTGGGGGGAAAAACTATTTAATCCATTTTAGAATAAGTGTGGAAAAAGTAAAGGGGTCTGAATACTTTCCGAATGCACTGTACACAGTTGGAACACACACACACAAGCATGCATGCAAAACACACAAACCAATCGCTTCCACCTACCTCTCTCGCAGGTGCGTGACCAGTACCCCGTGCCGGTACAATCACAGATAAACCGGTTCCATCCCTCCTTACAGACGCCTCTGTTCTTACACGGGTAGCTCTCGCACTGTTTCCCCACCACCTTGTTGCACGATGGCTTGATGCCCGCCCCGTTCTGGGCCTCAGCGATCTGCCGGATGTCCTTGCTGCGCCCGTCGATGAAGAGGTCACGCACGCAGCCCACGTAGCCGTAGTTGAGCATGGCGGTCCACAGCTCGGTGGGCAGGATGAGGTTGGCACGGTCCGAGGGTAGACCCCCAAGGTACATGTCTCCTTCCAGGTCCAGGATCTCACTCTCACCGCTGGCTGTGAACGGGGTGCGCCGGCTGTTGACTGAGATGGTGCCTGGAGAGGGAGAGGAGATGGTTTAAAACCACATTATTAAATCAAACATTTTTACATTGTATCTCTACCATTGTTAGATAAGACAGTACTCCCTTGCACTGTAGGACATGGGTTTCCAAACTAGCACCCTCAAATTCAAATCTGGACCTCGAAGCCAGTTCCACTGCTTTTTTTCCATTGTTCCCCTCTCATCAAGGACTGATTTAGACCTGGTACACCAGGTGGGTGCAATTAATGATCAGGTAGAAGAGAAAACCAGCAGGCTCCGGACCTCGTAGGGTCAGAGTTGAATACCCCTGCTCTAGCCTATGTGGGCCCAATTGGAATCTGTGTGCTCAATAAATATATTCAAAAATTGTACTTTACTAGGCCAGCGTAGCTTTACTTTTCCACACTCATCTACAATGATGGTAGAGTTTTGAAGGCTGACAGCCTTGAAGATATTGAGTATAGCATAACGTATTGGTAAGCCATTGTCTGTATAAGGGATCGATAGAGGGCACAGGGTTTCCGGATGCTCTCACTCAAATAGAGTCTCACAGCTTAGAGAAGATATATGAGATTTGTGATTGTAAGTATCCCTCAGAGAGAGGGAGAGAGGGATAGAACAAGAGAGAGAGAACATTGAGACAGTTACAGCGCAGACACTTCTGTATGACAGGCTTATCTCTGTTTATGTCTCAAGCCAAGCAGCAGAGTGTGTCTGTGGCCTCTCTGTGTGTCCTTCACTTAGATTCAGAGTGCGCTTGAACAGTGTGTATACGTGCTTCTGTGTTCGTCTATGTGTACGCCCATGTGTGTGTATGTGTGCACCCATGTGTGTGTGTGTGAGTGTGTGTATGCCAATGTGTGTATGGCGGCAGTGGTATATCAGTAGCAGTAATATGTGCTGCAGTGAGTCACCTGGCCATGCCATCCCAGCATTGTCTAACAGGCTGTCTGCACTCTGAGACCCCCACAGGCCCAGCACTGGGCAGAGAGTGATACGCCGCACTCACATCGATACAACAACACACACACACACACAGACACTCACTCACACACACACACACACACACTCAAGGGCAAGAGTGATAGATAAAGGGTCCTGAAGACGGAGAGAAAGGGGAAGGAGAGAGAGCGAGAGAAGGGAGTGATAGAGAGATGGGGATAGGGAAGTAGAGAGTGGGGCAGCAGGAACAGGGTATTAGGTAAGAGGACTCACCTGAGCGTCCATCCCTCTGTATGTCTACGTGGTACCAGGCCCCGTCATTGACCTTGTTCTGGGTGGCTTTGACCTTGATGGTCCCAGAGCCCATGTCTAACAGTAGGTATAGACTGCCATCCAGCAGCTCCACTGCAAAGAAGTCGACCTAAGGGATATCGTCAAGGTGTTCAGTTCATCATAGGGCTACAAACAGGATATATAAATCCAAGACTTTACAAAAAAATCCTTGAATACAGATCTTTGGTTTCTTCTTACACTATTGAATGGATTCTTTACAAGTTTAGACACAGCTTTGCCTAAAGGCTAAAGTGAATTGTTTGTTTGATCCATTCATCATTCATTGGCTTACCTTGGTGTTCTTCTGGCTGCGTTGGGCCTCCTTGCGTTCCTGGGGCTTGCCGTGGGTGAACAAGATGAGTCCGTTGGGTTCCGAGGTCCTGAAGTCAAAGGAGATGGAGCCCATCCTCTTGGTGTTCCACTTGGGCAGGCTGATAAAGGCCTCGGGGGTCTCGAAGGAGATAGGGTCCAGGGTGGCCACGTTCTCACACTTAAACACCACGTCCCCCTGGATCTTCATCTTAGGGTCTACGATGCGGGCCAGACGGGAGAGCTCCAGACGGATGTCGTTATTCTTGTAGACCACCTGGACGGAGAGATTGTCAGAAGGGAGACAGAAGTTATGGTCATTTTCAAGGTATGGTCAAGTAAGTTACTGCAAACCTTTTTTGTCTTCAACCTCTGTATCCAGTCTTCATCATCACCTGCACTGTAAATAAATACCACTGCTATCTTTAACAGATCTAAACAAATACACACTGAGTGTACAAAACATTAAGAACACTTACTCTTTCCATGAAATAGACTGACCAGGTGAATCCAGGTGAAAGCTATGATCCCTTATTGATGTCACTTGTTAAATCCACTCCAATCCGTGTAGATGAAGGGGAGGAGACAGGTTAAAGAAGGATTTTTAAGCCTTGAGACATGGATTGTGTATGTGTGGCGTTCAGAGGGTAAATGGGCAAGACAAAATATTTAAGTGCCTTTGAACGGGGTATGGTAGTAGGTGCCAGGCGCACCGGTTTGAGTGTGTCAAGAACTGCAATGCTACTGGGTTTTTCTCGCTGAACAGTCTCCCGTGTGTGTCAAGAATGGTCCACCACCCAAAGGACATCCAGCCAACTTGACACAACTGTGGGAAGCATTGGAGTCAACATGGGCATCCCTATGGAACGCTTTCGACACCTTGTAGAGTCCATGCACAGACGAATTGAGGCTGTTCTGAGGGCAAAAGGGGCTGCAACTCAATATTAGGAAGGTGTTCCTAATGTTTTGTACACTCAGTGTATAATAAAACACTCAAAGATAACAATTTGTTAATGTCAGACTTTCGGGGTGGTGTCGTCTCTCCATAAAGTGCCAGGTAAAGTTCATGTTGATCAGTGAGTCGGCTATAGTAATATATCTGTCTTAAATACCAATAGGCCAGGGCACACAGACAAACACAATGGCTGTCTCTGGCTGAGGTAATTGACTCTCAGTGGCCTGACATATGCATCTGGGTCTGCTCTTCCTGATAGCAATGCTAATGGCTCCACAAAAGGGTGGGAGACACAGACATGTGAATTCAGGAGCGCGCACACATACGCACAGGAGCGCACAAACACACAACTACACAGTAGCGCCCACACACACACAGACACACACACACATGCAGGAGAGCGCGCACACACACACACACACACACACACACACACACACACACACACACACACACACACACTCTTTGTTTTAAAGGCTAGGGGATAGAGTAGCTGGCTGCCCTTGGCTGCTTTGTAATGCTCTGGCCCTACACACAGTATGTCTGCCACACATAAACACAATGATTCTAGGCACCACACCTCCTTAAGAAATATCCAGAAATATAAATTAAATAGGAAAATGTTTCTTCATCAACTAAAAACCAACCTATTTGGGCATAAGATCCTTCATCGGAGAGGTACACCCACCAGTGACAAAAGTGACAGTTCACTATAGCCACCCTCGCCATTCTGTGAGTGAGTGTCCTTAGCAGAGAAAAACAAAGTCTGAGTCCCACTAAGTGGCCAATCTTTTATCACAGCAGTCTTAATGCTGTCAATAACCCAGAGGACAGAGAGAGATGTGTGTGTAAATTGAAATCTGCTCAAGTGGAAAATTGAAGCATTTTTTTGGTTCTCTGGGCAGAAGCCCTTCTGTCTTTCTTGGGTAGCCTATTTGGAGCAAAGTACGAACATGCGTACACACATTTGCACACATACAGTCGTGGTCAAAAGTTTTGAGAATGACACAAGTATTGGTCTTCACAAAGTTTGCTGCTTCTGTGTTTTTAGATGTTTTTGTCAGATGTTACTATGGTATACTGAAGTATAATTACAAGCATTCCATAAGTGTCAAAGGCTTTTATTGACAATTACATTAAGTTCATGCAAAGAGTCTGTCACAGTTCCCTCAGCCAGAACCCAAAAGCAGACCAGGACAAGGAGAGTTGAACGAAGGTGAGGGTTTATTAGATACGACAAAAGGTGCAGAATAATCCAGGGACAGAGCGGGCGGCGTGGTTGAGTAGTTGGGGGTGCAGTACTGGGTCCAGTGATGGCTCGGCAGCCGCCGACCATCAGGCAGAGGTGGGGTGAAGGTTCCGGACGTGTGACTGCAGGTGGAACAAAAACGGAGGTAAGAACACAAAAACTCAACAAAGTACAAAATAACAAAACTCACGCTAGAACACTCTAAACTGATACACAGAACACCTACTGTTCATGGCTAACGATCCGGCAGGAACTGGATGTTTGGCCAGAGCCTAAAAAGGGTGATGATGAGGGCCAGGTGTGCAGATTGCTGACGGGATGCAGGTGCGGAAAACAAGAGAGCTCCCCGGAGCGTTCCCGAACCCTCGGGAAACTGGAGACTACGAACAGGAAACACTAGTCACCAGACAGGACCCGACTCAGACTGCCGGGATCGTTACAGTACCCCCCTCCGGCCGAACGCCACCGGGCGGACCTCCCGGAGCGCCAGGATGGAGGCGGTAGAAATCCCTGATGAGGTCAGCATCTAGGACCTGTCGCCGCGGAATCCAACTCCTCTCTTCAGGACCATACCCTCCCAGTCCACGAGATACTGGAAACCCCGGCCCCGCCGTCTGGAATCCATGATGCGACGCACCGTGTAGGCAGGACCACCTCCGATCATCCGAGGAGGAGGAGGAGGAGGCGGAGGAGGCAACAGAGGACTGAGGAAGACAGGCTTGAGGCAGGAGACATGAAAGGTGGGATGGACTCTGAGCGTCCTCGGTAGTTTGAGTCGAACTGCCACCGGATTGATCACCTTCTCCACCACAAACGGACCAATGAACTCCGGTAACAACTTCCTAGACTCAGTCCGTAACGGAAGATCCCGTGTGGCCAACCAAACCCTATCTCCGATGGTATAGGTGGGAGCGGGGATCCGGCGACGATTCGCCTGGAGCTGATACCGATCCGAACCTCTAAGGAGTGCCTTTCTGGCCCGATGCCAGGTCCGGTGGCAACGACGAATATGAGCCTGAACAGAAGGCACTGATAGCTCCTTCTCCTGAGAAGGGAACAGGGGAGGTTGGTAGCCATACAGGCACTGGAAGGGAGACATCCCAGTGGCAGATGTAGGGGAGAGTATTGTGGGCATACTCAACCCAAGGCAACTGAGAGGCCCAGGAGGTGGGGTTGGAAGAGACCAGACAGCGTAGCGTGGATTCCATCTTCTGGTTGGCTCTCTCCGCCTGACCATTGGATTGGGGGTGAAAACCAGATGTGAGACTGACTGTAGCTCCAATGGCCAAACAGAAGGACTTCCAGACAGCAGAGGTAAACTGAGGGCCACGGTCGGAAACGATATCACTGGGCAAACCGTGGACCCTGAAAACCTCCCTAACCAGGATCTCGGACGTCTCCGAGGCAGAGGGAAGCTTGGCAATAGGCACAAAGTGGGCGAACTTGCTGAATCTGTCCACGATAGTCAGAACGACCGTGTTCCCCTCAGAAGCGGGCAACCCCGTGACGAAGTCCAGGGCCAGATGCGACCATGGACGCGGGGAATAGGAAGGGGGTGAAGTAGTCCAGCGCTGGGCCGATTGGTACTCTTATTCTGCGCACACACTGGACAGGCAGCAACAAAACCCCGAGTATCCTCGGCCATGGCAGGCCACCAAAAAGCGTCTGCGAAGAAACGCCATAGTCCGAGCCACGCCCGGGTGACAAGCCATCTTGCTGGCGTGGGACCATTTGAGGACAGCAGGACGAACCGACTCAGGCACAAACAACCGACCGGGTGGACCGTTACCGGGACCGGGCTGAGTCCGAAGGGCCGCCAGCACCTCCTCCTCAATCTTCCACATCACTGCTCCCACGACGCAGTTCCGGGGGAGAATAGTCTCGGTCTTGGACCCACTCTCCTCCGTCTTGGAGAACATCCGGGACAAGGCGTCCGCCTTGCCGTTCTTAGATCCAGGTCGGAACGTCAGGGCAAACTTGAATCGTCCGAAAACAACGCCCACCTGGCCTGGACGGGAGTTGAGACGTTTAGCCGATTGCACGTAAGCAAGATTCTTGTGGTCAGTCCAGACAATAAACGGTTGCTCCGCCCCCTCCAACCAGTGGCGCCACTCCTCCAAGGCAAGTTTCACCGCGAGAAGCTCCCGGTTACCCACATCGTAATTCCTCTCTGCAGGCGAAAGGCGACGAGAGTAGTAGGCGCAGGGATGGAGTTTACTGTCCGTGGAGCATCGCTGCGACAGGATGGTGCCAACTCCCACATCAGACGCGTCCACTTCAACGGCGAACTGACGGGCCGTGTCCGGTTGAGAGAGAATCGGTGCGTTGGTGAATCGCCTCTTCAAATCCAGAAACGCTCGATCCGCCTCCGGATTCCACTTGAAGGTCCTGATACTGGAAGTCAAGGCAGTTAATGGAGCGGCCACACGGCTGTAATCCCGGATGAATCTGCGGTAGAAATTCGCAAACCCCAAAAATCTCTGGAGTTGCAATCTCGTACCGGGCTGGACCCATTCCAGAACCGCTCTAACCTTTTCCTGATCCATCCTAATCTCACCCCTGGAGATGATGTACCCGAGAAAGGATGTAGTGTGGGCGTGAAACTCGCACTTCTCGGCCTTCACGAACAGGCGATTCTCCAACAATCGCTGCAGAACCTGCCGGACATGCTGGACGTGGTCGGAAGGTTCCTTCGAGAAGATCAGAATGTCATCCAGGTAAACAAACACGAAGAGACCGATCATATCTCTCAGGACGTCGTTCACCATACTCTGGAATACCGCTGGAGCATTGGTCAGTCCAAACGGCATCACCTGATACTCGAGTGACCCATCGGTGTATTGAAACCCGTCAACCACTCGTCCCCCTCTCTGATCCGGACCAGGTGATACGCATTGCGTAGGTCTAGCTTGGTGAACACCGTAGCACCCTGTAAGGAGTCGAAGGCAGAACTCATCAAGGGCAGGGGATACTTGTTCTTGATCGTGATGTCATTCAACCCCCGATAATCAATACACGGTCGAAGAGAGCCATCCTTCTTTCCCACAAAGAAGAATCCTGCCCCCAGGGGTGATGACGAGGGACGAACGAGACCAGCAGCTAGGGACTCCTTGATGTAGGTCTCCAACGCCTCACGTTCAGGTCGGGAGATACTGTATAACCTTCCCTTGGGGTAGACAGCTCCAGGAACCAGGTTGATGGCACAATCATATGGTCGGTGGGGAGGAAGTGACAGAGCCTTCTGCTTACTGAAAACTTCCCCCAAATCGTGATATGTCTCGGGAACCAGGGACAAATCTGGGGGTTTAGCCTCAATCACCTGACTGGGAACCGAATGGGGGCAGGCAGTCTTGAGACAGTTAGCATGACAATCAAGGCTCCAACTCGTTACCTTGCCCGTCACCCAATCGAACGTGGGATTGTGTTCCTTCAGCCAGGGGTATCCAAGGACCAGAGGAACATGGGAAGACGGCAGAATGAAAAATGAAATCATCTCAGAATGATTCCCCGACAACCGCATCTTAACCGGTTCAGTCCTCATCGTGATACGTGCCAGACTACTGCCGTTCAGAGTGGTCGCTTCAATGGCTTCCGGCAATTGCTCCTTGGAAAGCCCCAGCTGTTCCACCAACTCGGCATCAAGAAAGCTTCCATCGGCACCTGAATCGATAAAAGCGTTAAGCGCTAAGCTCTGATTCCTGTTCACAAGGGTAGCCGGGAAGCGGGGTCTGACAGAGGTACTGAGAGGTTGAAACTGGCTCGCTAAAAGTCCTCCCAACTTTAGCGAGCCGGGCAGTTTGACGACCGCCGGGAACAAGTGGAGAGGTAATGTCCCGAGCGACCACAGTAGAGGCAGCAGTTGGTCTTACGTCTATGTTGACGCTCCTCCTTGGTTAACCCGTGCCGCCCCACTTGCATGGGTTCAGAATCGGGAGAGAGGTCCTCTCCACTAATCCTTAGTGGTGGAGAATGATCGACGTGTTCTGGTCCACCACCCGACCCGACTGGGAACTGAGAAGCTGATCGATTGGACGGACCCCATTGCTTCTCCCTCCTTCGCTCTCGGACTCGATTATCCACCCGAATAGACAAGGCTACCAAGCTGTCCAGGTCACTAGGCTCCGGATAGGAGATCAACTCATCCTTGAGCTGCTCCGACAGGCCCTGGTAAAAGGCCGCTTGCAAAGACTCCTCGTTCCACCCACTCTCCACAGCCAACGTCTTGAACTCGATCACGAAGTCGGCCACGCTGCGAGTTCCTTGGTGAAGAGAAAACAGACGCCTAGCTGCGTCCCTCCCTCGGACGGAATGGTCGAAGAGCTTCCTCATCTCGGCCGTGAACCCCTGGTATGAAGCCATGCAGGGATCCTGTCGTTCCCAAACGGCTGAAGCCCACTCCAGCGCTCGACCACGCAGCAACTCAATCAAAAAGGCTATCCTAGCCTTGTCAGTGGCATAAGAGTAGGGCTGTAGATCGAACACTAATCCACACTGCATAAGGAAGGAACGGCATCTTCCCAGCTCCCCCTCATATTTATCCGGCGTCGGAACCTTGGGCTCACGGAGGGACACAACTTCAGAAGCGGCAGGCGAGATGGGTGAAACCGGTAGTGAGTCCTCCACCGGACACTGGCGTTGGTTCTGGACCTCCGTCAGGCCGGTAGAAAGGTTCCGAACTGACAACGCGATCTCCTGTAGTACCATGCTATGATGGCCCAACATCTTCTCCTGCTGGGAAATGGCATGGCGAACAGAGTCCAGGTCCGCTGGGTTCATATTTGGCCGGATCGTTCTGTCACAGTTCCCTCAGCCAGAACCCAAAAGCAGACCAGGACAAGGAGAGTTGAACGAAGGTGAGGGTTTATTAGATACGACAAAAGGTGCAGAATAATCCAGGGACAGAGCGGGCGGCGTGGTTGAGTAGTTGGGGGTGCAGTACTGGGTCCAGTGATGGCTCGGCAGCCGCCGACCATCAGGCAGAGGTGGGGTGAAGGTTCCGGACGTGTGACTGCAGGTGGAACAAAAACGGAGGTAAGAACACAAAAACTCAACAAAGTACAAAATAACAAAACTCACGCTAGAACACTCTAAACTGATACACAGAACACCTACTGTTCATGGCTAACGATCCGGCAGGAACTGGATGTTTGGCCAGAGCCTAAAAAGGGTGATGATGAGGGCCAGGTGTGCAGATTGCTGACGGGATGCAGGTGCGGAAAACAAGAGAGCTCCCCGGAGCGTTCCCGAACCCTCGGGAAACTGGAGACTACGAACAGGAAACACTAGTCACCAGACAGGACCCGACTCAGACTGCCGGGATCGTTACAGAGTCAATATTTGCAGTGTTGACCCTTCTTTTTCAAGACCTCTGCAATCCGCCTTGGCATGCTGTCAATTAACTTCTGTGCCACATCCTGACTGATGGCAGCCCATTCTTGCATAATCAATGCTTGGAGTTTGTCAGAATTTGTGGGGTTTTGTTTGTCCACCCGCCTCTTGAGGAGGCCAGGCTCTGTCGTAGCCGGCCGCGACCGGGAGACCCATGGGGCGGCGCACAATTGGCCCAGCGTCGTCCAGGGTAGGGGAGGGAATGGCCGCCAGGGATGTAGCTCAGTTGGTAGAGCATGGTGTTTGCAACGCCAGGGTTGTGGGTTAGATTCCCACGGGGGGTATGAAAAAATATATATATAAAAAAAATATGTATGCACTCACTAACTGTAAGTCGCTCTGGATAAGAGCGTCTGCTAAATGACTAAAATGTCAAATGTAATGTAAATGATTGACCACAAGTTCTCAATGGGATTAAGGTCTGGGGAGTTTCCCGGCCATGGACCCAAAATGTTGATGTTTTGTTCCCCGAGCCACTTAGTTATCACTTTTGCCTTATGGCAAGGTGCTCCATCATGCTGGAATAGGCATTGTTCATCACCAAACTGTTCTTGGATGGTTGGGAGAAGTTGCTCTCGGAGGATGTGTTGGTACCATTCTTTATTCATGGCTGTGTTCTTAGGCAAAATTGTGAGTGAGCCCACTCCCTTGGCTGAGAAGCAACCTTACACATGAATGGTCTCAGGATGCTTTACTGTTGGCATGACACAGGACTGATGGTAGCGCTCACCTTGTCTTCTCCGGACAAGCTTTTTTCCGGATGCCCCAAACAATCGGAAAGGGGATTCATCAGAGAAAATTACTTTCCCCAGTCCTCAGCAGTCCAATCCCTGTACCTTTTGCAGAATATCAGTCTGTCCCTGATGTTTTTCCTGGAGAGAAGTGGCTTCCACGCTGCCCTTCTTGACCCCAGGCCATCCTCCAAAAGTCTTCACCTCACTGTGTGTGCAGATGCACTCACACCTGCCTGCTGCCATTCCTGAGCAAGCTCTGCACTGGTGGTGCCCCGATCCCGCAGCTGAATAAACTTTAGGAGACGGTCCTGGCGCTTGCTGGACTTTCTTGGGCGCCCTGAAGCCTTCTTCACAACAATTGAACCTCTGTCCTTGAAGTTCTTGATGATCCGATAAATGGTTGATTTAGGTGCAATCTTACTAGCAGCAATATCCTTGCCTGTGAAGCCCTTTTTGTGCAAAGCAATGATGACGGCACATGTTTCCTTGCAGGTAACCATGGTTAACAGAGGAAGAACAATGATTTCAAGCACCACCCTCCTTTTAAAGCTTCCAGTCTGTTATTCTAACTCAATCAGCATGACAGAGTGATCTCCAGCCTTGTCCTCGTCAACACTCTCACGTGTGTTAACGAGAGAATAACTGACATGATCAGCTGGTCCTTTTGTGGCAGGGCTGAAATGCAGTGGAAATGTTTTATGGGGATTAAGTTAATTTTCATGGCAAAGAGGGACTTTGCAATTAATTGCAATTCATCTGATCACTCTTCATAACATTCTGTAGTATGTGTAAATTGCCATCATAAAAACTGAGGCAGCAGACTGTGAAAATTAATATTTGTGTCATTCTCAAAACTTTTGACCACGACTGTACACACACAAACGCTCACAAACACACACACAACCTCTCTCTCTCTCTGGGTGTGTGTGTATACAGCTCTCTGTGAGTAGATTGGGGTCTGTGTGAAACTTTTGATAATCCGGCAGATTTGACAGTAAATCAACTCATCCCTCAAGTGCCTGAAGGAGATGCGTCCCACCACCCGACCCACCGACCAGGAGATAGTATTTCCTATTCCTCTCTCTCTAAAGGAGCCCAAGAGATGTCAAAAATCCCTATGCTCTCTGTGTGTGTGTGTGTGTGTGTGTGTGTGTGTGTGTGTGTGTGTGTGTGTGTGTGTGTGTGTGTGTGTGTGTGTGTGTGTGTGTGTGTGTGTGTAATGCTCCCATCCTTTCCGGAATCTAGAGGGTTTATCCCAGTGATCATAAATGCCATCCTCCCAGGGTTACAGTTTTACACTGCAACACCCACTGTATCGGCAACTAGCTGCACTCGGAAAGTATTCAGACCCCTTGACCTTTTCCACATCTTGTTACGTTACAGCCTTATTCTAAAATTGATGAAATATATGTTTTTTTCTCATCAATCTACACATAATACCCCATAATGACAAAGTCAAAACAGGTTTTTAGAAATGTTTCCAAATGTATAAAAAATTTAAAACAGAAATACCTTATTTACATAAGTATTCAGACCCTTTGCTATGAAACTCAAAGTTGAGCTCAGGTGCATCCTGTTTCCATTGATCATCCTTGAGATGTTTCTACAACTTGATTGTAGTCCACCTGTGGTCAATTCAATTGATTGGACATGATTTGGAAAGGCACACATCTGTCTTTATAAGGTCCCACAGTTGACAGTGCATGTCAAAGCAAAAACCAAGCCATTCTTAAATGGAAGCAGTTTGGACCCACCAAGACTCTTCCTAGAGCTGGCCGCCCGGCCAAACTGAGCAATCGGGGGAGAAGGGCCTTGGTCAGGGAGGTAACCAAGAACCCAATGGTAACTCTGACAGAGCTCCAGAGTATCTCTGTGGAGATAAGAGAACATTCCAGAAGAACAACCATCTCTGCAGCACTACACCAATCAGGCTTTTATGGTAGAGTGGCCAGACGGAAGCCACTCCTCAGTAAAACACACATGACAGCCTGCTTGGAGTTTGCCAAAAGGCACCTAAAGCACTCTCAAACCATGAGAAACAAGATTCTCTGGTCTGATGAAACCAAGATTGAACTCTTTGGCCTGAATGCCAAGTGTCAAGTCTGGAGGAAACCTGGCACCATCCCTAAGGTGAAGCATGGTGGTGGCAGCATCATGCTGTGGGGATGTTTTTCACCGGCAGGGACTGGGAGACTAGTCAGGATCGAGGCAAAGATGAAAGGAGCAAAGTACAGAGAGATCCTTGATGAAAACCTGCTCCAGAGCGCTCAGGACCTCAGACTGGGGTGAAGGTTCACCTTCCAACAGGACAATGACCCTAAGCACACAGCCAAGACAACGCAGGAGTGGCTTCGGGACAAGTCTCTGAATGTCCTTGAGTGGCCCAGCCAGAGCCCAGACTTGAACCCGATCAAATATCTCTGGAGAGACCTGAAAATAGCTGTGCAGCGACGCTCCCCATCCAACCTGACAGAGCTTGAGAGGATCTACAGAGAAGAATGGGAGAAAGTCCCCAAATTCAGGTGTTCCAAGCTTGTAGCGTCATACCCAAGAAGACTCGAGGCTGTAATTGCTGGCAAAGGTGTTTCAACAAAGTACTGATTAAAGGGTCTCAATACTTATGTAAATGTAATATTTCCGTTTTTTACTATTTATACATTTGCAAAAATGTCTAAAAACCTGTTTTTGCTTTGTCATTATTGGGTATTGTGTGTAGATTGATGAGGGGAAAAAACTATTCAATAAATTTCAGAATAAGGCTGTAACATAACAAAATGTGGAAAAAGTCAAGGGGTCTGAATACTTTCCGAATGCACTGTAGTTAAAAAAAAAATGTTTTTACTGACAATTAAAGTCATTTATATAGCACCCAAGGAACTAAAATAAGACAACACTGCCTCTGAAACAGTCTTAACATTTTAGTCATTTAGCAGACACTCTTATCCAGAGAGACTTACATGAGCAATTAGCGTTAATTGCCTTGCTCAAAGGCACATAGACAGACCTTTTACCTACTCGGCTCGGGGATTTGAGCCAGAGACCTTTCGGTTACTGGCCCAACGCTCTTAACCACTAGGTTATCTAATTAGTACCTAAGTAGTGTGCATGTTTGTGTGTCATCAACTGTAAACAGTGGCCATTTTGTGATGATGTTAGCTTAAAGGCTTTAAGTTGGTCCAAATTAGTTGCCCTACCTCAGTCCCCATTCCAGAGGAACGTATAGGGACAGAGAGCAGATTACTGTGGCTACTCTGCTGCTCTCATTCTGTCTCCGCTCCTATAGCTCGTAAACACACACACACACACACAAACACACACATACACACACAAGATAAGTGGTTGTGCCGCTCACGCCTTCACATCCTAATGGAGTTTGTGTAAGTTATGTAAGTGCTGCTGTAAGTTAATGCCCGGTATGTTTTTATTAGCAGTCAGACATGACAACGTCCCTACAGTCATTTCCTAACCAGGGCTGACAGTAAAATACTGCTGAGGCAGACTGTTTCTCTCACTAAGGAGTTGGTAGAACCATAGTGTCTGTTTATTAACTGTATAGAAAGACAGTGGGATGCAGAGGGATGTGCATGTATGGTGGATATTAGGTTGACTTATCTGTCGATACACAGTTCAATGTGGAGATTAATCTGACCGAAGGAACACAGTAACATGACATTGCTTTAAAATATATAATTTTCTCCATCCCTAGGACCTGTTATACAGTATTGATATTGTAGTTAGATCACGAAACAGGGCCTTTGAATGTAATCCAACTTTTGTCTATAATGACTCTATGAAGGTATAACTATTGTTGTCTCTGGTAATAAGATGATTAATCTCAAGGAGGTTTTATCCCACAGAAATATTCCAATAAAAAAGTGAAATAAAATGTCCCATATGCCAGCATAGATCCATTATCGATCTTCAGATGAGGCCCACAGACCTCTTCATCTCCTCCTGGGTTCCGAGGTTTTTATCTGCTGCCCTCCGCACATGAAATTCTATCGATCTCTCCATCCCCCCACCCTGATTTTCTCTTTCCTAATACACTCATACGTTACTGCCACCGGCCAGGATTTCATCCCAAAACACCTCGGCCTCAGCCATTCATCAATGCACTGAGAATGTGCTTTGTTGGAAAACCTTCACAACTCCGTGGTGAGAAAGCATGACCTGAGTTGCTCCGTAAGAGTCACTATAAGAACAGTGAGTTGTTTAAAGTCGGTGGTGTTGACAGGTGAAGTCGAGGTCAGATTTGGCATTAAGGCTAAATCTGGATGGTACTATGTCATATAGTAATCTATACTTTCATTCAGAACCATCATTATCTCACAAACTCACTGCGATATTTGGTGCAATCAAATGTAAAACTCTCTTTTTTCCTTCATGAGCCTCAGTTGATATGAGCCATGACACATTCACTGTAACTTGTTTAAAGTTTCAGTGGTTGAGAGTTGAAAGAGAGGTAAAATGTAATTGTTGTGAGATTAGTTCAGGTCAGAGAACAAACACACAAAGACGAGACAGGAGCATGAAAAATGCAACACCCCCGCTAGAATTCTGTATGCCGACACATTCATGGTACACTGCTGTACACAGGCAGACATTATGTAGCTTTCTCATAGATGGAAGCTAGGTGGGAGCAACATAAGGCATGAGCAGCAGCTTACCAATTCACAACTCGATGAAATACACAGATATGAAGATGTATAGACATGAAACAATGGTAATACTTTACTTGACACCCAATGTCATAACATGTTATGACACGGTCATAACCGTGTCATAATATTTCATAACAGCTGACATAACTTGTCATAACCTGTCATGACACATATAGTTAGACCTGTTGTGACATATACTGCGTATACTGGTTATGACAACTACATAAGAGTGTAAAAACCCACAAAACATATCATGGTAGTTATTTTATGGCTGGTTATGACACCTACATAAGAGTGTCAAAACGCACAAAACCTACCACAGTAGTTAAAAAATACATTTGAATAAATGTGGGTTTTGACACTCTTTTGTAGGTGTCATAACCAGCCATAAAATAACACAATATATGTCACAACAGGTGTAAATATATGGGTCATGACAGTGTTATGACCATATTATGACAGGTTATGACAAGTTATGTCAGCTGTTATGACATTATAACATGGTTATGACCGTGTCATAACATGTTATGACGCTGGGTGTCAAGTAAAGTGTTACCGAAACAATAGACAAACTCTATAACCTAATAAACATGCTACATCAAATAATACACAAACTGTGCTACAAATCACAACACAGAATACAGATACAAACAATAAATCTATCCAATTGTCCCCTGAAGTCCCCAGACTAAACAACCAACATATGCTTCCCTCTAAATCCCTTTCAGTCAGATATCTGTAGCTGTCACCCGCGGCCCTCTCACTGCGACCTTGAAGATCCCCAGCTAGAGCACTGCAAATCCCCCCGCACTGATTGGACAGTGATTATCATTATTTGTGATATTATCACTGTCATTTGTCGTCGTTTATCCGCATTGTCACGTCGACCTGAAGCATTTTTCATTATCTAAATCAAGTTTCAACCGCCGGCTTCTCTGTAATTTCCAGACATCACAAGCCGTGAGACACTCAGACATCTCCCTGTGTCTGACACAAAGTGACACTTTGCAATTTGGTCGCCAGGCGACGTTGTCATCTGGAGTGGTGGCGGACGTCTACGTAAAATGTCAGCTAGCTAATTCCTGCCGAGCCGGTGATGAGGCGTCAGACAGTGCCCGGTGACATTTCAACTCCCCTCTCTCACTCTTTCTCTGTCTGTCTCTCTTTCTCTCTCTCTGTCTGTTTGTCTGTCTTGGTAACTTCTCTGAATGTATTATTAAAAACACAAGGATCCTCTGTTTTAGTATTCTCCTTAGACTGCTTTCTCTTTTGGTACCACCTGTCTCACACGAAAATATTTGAGATTTATGCAATATGATACACAGTAGCACTACCCTTCCCTACAATCTTTCATATTCTAACATCCGACCCGTCTGTATGACTGATTACAGAGGTTGACAGAGAGAAATGACTGTGAGACAATCTGTTCAGGCACATTTGAAACTGAGCCGCAGCACAATAGGCTACCTGCACTTGGGGACCAGTTGATTTTACCAGTACAATAGCTACACATTACTAATCCCATTCCTCCAATTGCCTCCTGATAAAATGCTGAATCTATTACTGTTGGATACAAATAACGATCAGCTCGCGGAGGGAAAACCTTGACAAGATGACAAGTCACTTCTAGCAAGGCATCTACAAACAATATAGTAACACGTCTCGCTGGTCTCACCACATGGTAGGTGTTTTATCAGGGTAGTACAGATGCAGAGGGCAGGTTTCCCAGCTGAATAAAGCATTAGAAGTGAATCAAACTGATAGTAAGTGAGTGGTCTCTGATTTGTGCCGAGACAGAAGGCACAAACACAGACTGAGCTTCTGTCTATTCAAAATCGTCTGTGTGACATACTGTAGGTATGCCCACACGACTGATTCAGAGGCGTGTGTGTGTGTGTGTGTGTGGGATGGGGGGTGACACAAACACAACTGTTCGTCTCTCTCTCTGACTGACAGAGAGAGAGACGGACATCAACACACTGTCTGGCTGTGTGAGAAATGACACAGGGGTATAACCAAGGCCAAACTCCATTCAGCAGCACCGTCATTGGAATCACATACATCTCCATACAACTCACAGTATTCATATTACAGCTTTACTAACAGGGGCATGTGTGTGTTTTTTTTTTTGGTTTTACTATCAGAAGTCCTCACAAGGATAGTAAAACAAGGAAAAGTTGGTCCCCACAAGGAAAAAGGCTATTTTAGGCTTATGGGTTACGTTTAGGGTTACAATTAGGGTTAGGGTTAGAATTAGGGGATAGGTTTAGGGTTATGGTTAGGTGTTAAGGTTAGATTTAGGGTTAGGGGTTAAGGTTAGGGTTAGGTTAAGGATTAGGGTTAGGTTTAGGGAAAATAGGATTTTGAATGGGAATCAATTGTTTGGTCCCCACAAGGATACTAAAGCAAACGTGTGTGTATGTGTGTATTCTAAGGCACTGCCTCCATATTTCCAAAAGGACTCCATTCTCCTCTGGCCCTCTTCTGGCCCTCAAACACAATCACACACACACACACACACCATATCGTGCTCCTGGCCCCTGCATTGGTGTGTGTGTTTGTATGCGTCTGGGCTGAGTGGGGCCCTTGATGACACATACATTAATCATCCACAGCTGTCTGCCTCTCCCATAAATCTCTGCCTGCCGGCCCTGCCCACCGATCTCCAGGAATTAATGGCCCCGGGTCCCCACTGTGCACAGACCACCACCGACACACACACACCACTCAAGGATGCAACACCCCCCTGGCATGCTGTGTGTGTATGTGTGTACGTGTGTATGGGGGCACACTGTGTGTGTGTTCTGTCTGTGTGACCAGACCACTCACTGCTCAAGGATGGTGCTAGCCCATGGCATAAGAGGAGTGATTTGCATAGACATTGAGACTGGAGGGTAGGGATGGTATCTGGAGTGTGTGTGTGTGTGGAGGGGGGGTAATGAGGGTTGTGTCACCCTGTGTCAGTAATGTTAGTGAGAGTTCTTGTTATACTAATACGGTCACAACCTAGCAGACACAACTACAAAAGCAATACTACTAGAGGTTGTATGCCAATCTCTCACATGTTATGGGTGTATACCAATCTCCCACAGTGTGTGTTTGGATAAAAACAGGAACTGATGGTAAACAAAAAACAGCAGATAGGTCTGATCTCGTTACTGAAACAGGATACACGTGGAAAATATAAAGATCCAATTAAAAAAATTGGAGGCCCCTTACACTTCAGTGTTGTGATGCAAAAATTCTAGCAAAATGTATAGCGCATTGAATTAAAAAGGTATTGTCGGATATTATTCATTCTAATCAGACAGGTTTTTTACATGGAAGATACATTGGAGATAATATAAGGCAAGTATTGGAAACAATAGAACACTATGGAAAATCTGGGAAACCAGGCCTGCTATTCATTGCAGACTTTGAAAAGGCATTTGATAAAGTACGACTGGGGTTTATATATAAATGCCTGGAGCATTTCTATTTTGGAGAATCTCTTATGAAATGGGTCAAAATCATGTATAGTAACCCTAGGTGTAAAATAGTAAATAATGGCTATTTCTCAGAAAGTTTTAAACTGTCAAGAGGAGTGAAACAAGGTTGTCCACTATCGGCATATCTATTTATCGTGGCCATCGAGATGTTAGCTATTAAAATCAGATCCAACAATAATATCAGGGGATTAGAAATCCAGGGCTTAAAAACAAAGGCGTCATTGTACGCTGATGATTCATGTTTTCTTTTAAATCCACAACTAAAATCCCTCCACAGCCTCATAGAGGATCTAGATACATTTTCTGACCTCTCTGGATTACAACCAAATTATGACAAATGTACTATATTACGTATTGGATCACTAAAAAATAAAAAATTTACATTACCATGTGCAGTGGGGGAAAAAGTATTTAGTCAGCCACCAATTGTGCAAGTTCTCCCACTTAAAAAGATGAGAGAGGCCTGTAATTTTCATCATAGGTACACGTCAACTATGACAGACAAATTGAGAAAAGAAAATCCAGAAAATCACATTGTAGGATTTTTAATGAATTTATTTGCAAATTATGGTGGAAAATAAGTATTTGGTCACCTACAAACAAGCAAGATTTCTGGCTCTCACAGACCTGTAACTTCTTCTTTAATAGGCTCCTCTTTCCTCCACTCGTTACCTGTATTAATGGCACCTGTTTGAACTTGTTATCAGTATAAAAGACACCTGTCCACAACCTCAAACAGTCACACTACAAACTCCACTATGGCCAAGACCAAAGAGCTGTCAAAGGACACCAGAAACAAAATTGTAGACCTGCACCAGGCTGGGAAGACTGAATCTGCAATAGGTAAGCAGCTCGGTTTGAAGAAATCAACTGTCGGACCAATTATTAGGAAATGGAAGACATACAAGACCACTGATAATCTCCCTCGATCTGGGGCTCCACGCAAGATCTCACCCTGTGGGGTCAAAATGATCACAAGAACGGTGAGCAAAAATCCCAGAACCACACGGGGGGACCTAGTGAATGACCTGCAGAGAGCTGGGACCAAAGTAACAAAGCCTACCATCAGTAACACACTACGCTGCCAGGGACTCAAATCCTGCAGTGCCAGACGTGTCCCCCTGCTTAAGCCAGTACATGTCCAGGCCCGCCCGGGCAACGAAGGAGTGGCTTCGTAAGAAGCATTTCAAGGTCCTGGAGTGGCCTAGCCAGTCTCCAGATCTCAACCCCATAGAAAATCTTTGGAGGGAGTTGAAAGTCTGTGTTGCCCAGCGACAGCCCCAAAACATCACTGCTCTAGAGGAGATCTGCATGGAGGAATGGGCCAAAATACCAGCAACATTGTGTGAAAACCTTGTGATGACTTACAGAAAACGTTTGACCTGTGTCATTGCCAACAAAGGGTATATAACAAAGTATTGAGAAACTTTTGTTATTGACCAAATACTTATTTTCCACCATAATTTGCAAATAAATTCATAAAAAATCCTACAATGTGGTTTTCTGGAAAGAAATTCTCATTTTGTCTTTCATAGTTGACGTGTACCTATGATGAAAATTACAGACCTCTCTCATCTTTTTAAGTGGGAGAACTTGCACAATTGGTGGCTGACTAAATACTTTCTTTCCCCACTGTAGTTTACCAATAAAATGGTCTGATGGTGATGTGGATATACTCGGAAATACATATCCCAAATGAAATAAATGATCTCACTCCAATACATTTTAATAGAAAGTTAGCAAAAATAGATAAGATCTTGCTACCATGGAAAGGTAAATACCTGTCAATTTGTGGAAAAATCACCCTGATTAACTCTTTAGTATTATCCCAGTTTACCTATTTGCTTATGGTCTTGCCTACGCCTAGCGAACAGTTTTTTAAATTATATGAGAAAAAAATATTTAATTTTATTTGGAACGGCAAGCCAGACAAAATTAAACAGGCCTATTTATATAATGAATATGCATTCGGAGGACAGAAATGATTAAATATTAAAGAATTAGACCTATCACTAAAAGCTTTAGTCATACAAAAGTTATACTTAAATCCGAACTGGTTCTCTAGCAAATTAGTAAGATTGTCTCACCCAATGTTCAAGAATGGCCTTTTTCCCTTTATTCAGATTACAACCACTCACTTTTAGTTATTTGAAAAGGACATTATCTCCCAAATATCAATATTTCTAAAACAAGCCATAGAAAGTTGGTTGCAATTTCAATTTAATCCTCCAGAAACGACAGAACAAATAATGCATCAAATATTGTGGTTAAACTCTGTCACGCCCTGGCTCTGGGGACTCTTAAATGTTGAGCCAGGGTGTGTAGTTTCTATGTTGTGTTTTCTATGTTTAGTTTCTAGATCGTTTAGATCTATGTTGGCCAGGGTGGTTCCCAATCAGAGGCAGCTGTAGCTCGTTGTCTCTGATTGGGGACCATACTTAGGTAGCCTGTTGGCACTAGTGGGTTGTGGGATCTTGTTCCGTGTGAGGTATGTTATTTGTCTACCTTGGACTTCACGTTTCATTGTTGTTTTGGTTGTGCATTTACTCATTAAATAAACATGAATGCATATCACGCTGCGCCTTGGTCCGTCTCGTCCGTAAACGATCGTGACAGAAGATCCCACCAATCCTGGATCAAGCAGCGTGACGAGGAGAGAGGATGGACTTGGGAGGAGATGAGCGAGAGTCTGGCAAGAGGGATGGAGGCCATGATCACGGGGGAGAGACAATCCCCCCAAAAATATAGGTGGGGGCTCACGCCGTGGACGACGAGGCAGCAGGAGGCCGCGATAGAGCGGTTCCGCTGTTTAGCAGAGGAGGGGAGAAAGTAAGGAACTTGTATGTCGGCCTTGCATTAAAGAACATAATTGGTTAAGGAAAACTGTGATAAATAAAAAAGTATATCAGTTTCATTTAAGGACCAAAGGATTGACAGCCTTCCCATATAGATTGCAAAATAGTTGGAAAGAGATTTTTGACGTACTGATCCCATGGCATAGTGTTTATGAACTGATACGCAAAAAGACACCGGATTCAAAACTTAGAATCTTTAAATTTAAATTATTATATAAAATTCTTGCTACCACTAGAATGTTATTTATATGGGGGATACAATCTTCCCACCGCTGCAGATTTTGCTGCGAAGAGACAGAATCATTAGATCATTTGTTTTGGTACTGTCCATTTGTAGCTTGTTTTTGGACACAGGTCTAGGAAAGATATGGCATATAGAAGCAAACCGGATGGACATCATGAAAATGATCGGAGAGGTTGAGAGTAGAAGAAGTTCAGGAGAAAAAGGAAACAAAATATAATTATTGTGAAATTGACTATGTCCATAAAATGTAGATAGTAAGTATAAGCTGGAAGTAGAGGCCTAAGCATTGTTGTTCATTAGTTTACTCCACGTAGGGAAAGGGTGGCGGGGTTGGAAAGTAATAAAGGGGAATATATTTTTTTTTATAGGATATGTATGTGTGTGTATGTGTGTATATATATATATATACAGTGGGGGAAAAAAGTATTTAGTCAGCCACCAATTGTGCAAGTTCTCCCACTTAAAAAGATGAGAGAGGCCTGTAATTTTCATCATAGGTACACGTCAACTATGACAGACAAAATGAGAAGAAAAAAAATCCAGAAAATCACATTGTAGGATTTTTTATGAATTTATTTGCAAATTATGGTGGAAAAAAAGTATTTGGTCAATAACAAAAGTTTATCAATACTTTGTTATATACCCTTTGTTGGCAATGACACAGGTCAAAAGTTTCTGTAAGTCTTCACAAGGTTTTCACACAATGTTGCTGGTATTTTGGCACATTCCTCCATGCAGATCTCCTCTAGAGCAGTGATGTTTTGGGGCTGTCGCTGGGCAACACGGACTTTCAACTCCCTCCAAAGATTTTCTATGGGGTTGAGATCTGGAGACTGGCTAGGCCACTCCAGGACCTTGAAATGCTTCTTACTTTTGGTTTCATCTGACCATATGACATTCTCCCAATCCTCTTCTGGATCATCCAAATGCACTCTAGCAAACTTCAGACGGGCCTGGACATGTACTGGCTTAAGCAGGAGGACACGTCTGGCACTGCAGGATTTGAGTCCCTGGCGGCGTAGTGTGTTACTGATGGTAGGCTTTGTTACTTTGGTCCCAGCTCTCTGCAGGTCATTCACTAGGTCCCCCCGTGTGGTTCTGGGATTTTTGCTCACCGTTCTTGTGATCATTTTGACCCCACGGGGTGAGATCTTGCGTGGAGCCCCAGATCGAGGGAGATTATCAGTGGTCTTGTATGTCTTCCATTTCCTAATAATTGCTCCCACAGTTGATTTCTTCAAACCAAGCTGCTTACCTATTGCAGATTCAGTCTTCCCAGCCTGGTGCAGGTCTACAATTTTGTTTCTGGTGTCCTTTGACAGCTCTTTGGTCTTGGCCATAGTGGAGTTTGTAGTGTGACTGTTTGAGGTTGTGGACAGGTGTCTTTTATACTGATAACAAGTTCAAACAGGTGCCATTAATACAGGTAACGAGTGGAGGACAGAGGAGCCTCTTAAAGAATAAGTTACAGGTCTGTGAGAGCCAGAAATCTTGCTTGTTTGTAGGTGACCAAATACTTATTTTCCACCATAATTTGCAAATAAATTCATAAAAAATCGTACAATGTGATTTTCTGGGTTTTTTTTCTCTCAATTTGTCTGACATAGTTGACGTGTACATATGATGAAAATTACAGGCCTCTCTCATCTTTTTAAGTGGGAGAACTTGCACAACTGGTGGCTGACTAAATACTTTTTTCCCCCACTGTATATATACATATATACAGTGGGGAGAACAAGTATTTGATACACTGCCGATTTTGCAGGTTTTCCTACTTACAAAGCATGTAGAGGTCTGTAATTTTTATCATAGGTACACTTCAACTGTGAGAGACGGAATGTAAAACAAAAATCCAGAAAATCACATTGTATGATTTTTAAGTAATTAATGTGCATTTTCTTGCATGACATAAGTATTTGATACATCAGAAAAGCAGAACTTAATATTTGGTACAGAAACCTTTGTTTGCAATTACAGAGATCATACGTTTCCTGTAGGTCTTGACCAGGTTTGCACACACTGCAGCAGGGATTTTGACCCACTCCTCCATACAGACCTTCAGGTTTCGGGGCTGTCGCTGGGCAATACGGACTTTCAGCTCCCTCAAAAGATTTTCTATTGGGTTCAGGTCTGGAGACTGGCTAGGCCACTCCAGGACCTTGAGATGCTTCTTACGGAGCCACTCCTTAGTTGCCCTGGCTGTGTGTTTCGGGTCGTGGTCATGCTGGAAGACCCAGCCACGACCCATCTTCAATGCTCTTACTGAGGGAAGGAGGTTGTTGGCCAAGATCTCGCGATACCTGGCCCCATCCATCCTCCCCTCAATACGGTGCAGTCGTCCTGTCCCCTTTGCAGAAAAGCATCCCCAAAGAATGATGTTTCCACCTCCATGGTTCACGGTTGGGATGGTGTTCTTGGGGTTGTACTCATCCTTTTTCTTCCTCCAAACACGGCGAGTAGAGTTTAGACCAAAAAGCTATATTTTTGTCTCATCAGACCACATGACCTTCTCCCATTCCTCCTCTGGATCATCCAGATGGTCATTGGAAAACTTCAGACGGGCCTGGACATGCGCTGGCTTGAGCAGGGGGACCTTGCGTGCGCTGCAGGATTTTAATCCATGATGGCGTCGTGTGTTACTAATGGTTTTCTTTGAGACTGTGGTCCCAGCTCTCTTCAGGTCATTGACCAGGTCCTGCCGTGTAGTTCTGGGCTGATCCCTCACCTTCCTCATGATCATTGATGCCCCACGAGGTGAGATCTTGCATGGAGCCCCAGACCGAGGATGATTGACCGTCATCTTGAACTTCTTCCATTTTCTAATAATTGCGCCAACAGTTGTTGCCTTCTCACCAAGCTGCTTGCCTATTGTCCTGTAGCCCATCCCAGCCTTGTGCAGGTCTACAATTTTATCCCTCATGTCCTTACACAGCTCTCTGTTCTTGGCCATTGTGGAGAGGTTGGAGTCTGTTTGATTGAGTGTGTGGACAGGTGTCTTTTATACAGGTAACGAGTTCAAACAGGTGCAGTTAATACAGGTAATGAGTGGAGAACAGGAGGGCTTCTTAAAGAAAAACGAACAGGTCTGTGAGAGCCGGAATTCTTACTGGTTGGTAGGTGATCAAATACTTATGTCATGCAATAAAATGCAAATTAATTACTTAAAAATCATACAATGTGATTTTCTGGATTTTCGTTTTAGATTCTGTCTCTCACAGTTGAAGTGTACATATGATAAAAATTACAGACCTCTACATGCTTTGTAAGTATGAAAACCTGCAAAATCGGCAGTGTATCAAATACTTGTTCTCCTCACTGTATATATATATATATATATATATATATATATATATATATATATATATATATATATATAAACATGGGGGGATTGGAAGTGATGCAGACAATTACATTGATGGAAGTTACAATCTATCTGCAATATTAAGCTGATCTACCCCCAAAAATAAATAAATAATAATAATAATAAAAAAATAAAAAATAAATAGCAGATACCACACAAATGGTGCCCAGATCCTGAGACAAGTTGTCAGTGTTTCTCTCTCTCTCTCTCTCTCTCTCTCTCTCTCTCTCTCTCTCTCTCTCTCTCTCTCTCTCTCTCTCTCTCTCTCTCTCTCTCTCTCTCTCTCTCTCTCTCTCTCTCTCTCTCTCTCTCTCTCTCTCTCTCTCTCTCTCTCTCTCTCTCTCTCTGCCTTTCTCTTGGTGGTAGAATTGGTATGGTGAATGTTCAGCAGTTGCAGTGTGCATTTTATTCCACAGGGTGGGGTGCTTTCCAAACTCCAGCACCATGCTCTCACACAGGCCTGTACATACACTACATGATCAAAAGTATGTGGACACCTGCTTGTCGAAGACCTCATTCCAAAATCATGGGCATTAATATGGAGTTGGTCTACCCTTTGCTGCTATAACAACCTCCACTCTTCTGGGAAGGCTTTCCACTAGATGTTGAACATTGCTGCGGGGACTTTGTTCAGCCACAAGAGCATTAGTGAGGTCGGGCACTGATGTTGGGCGATTACGCCTGGCTCGCAGTCAGCATTCCAATTCATCCCAAAGGTGTTCGATGGGGTTGAGGTCAGGGCTCTGTGCAGGCCAGTCAAGTTCCTCCACACCGATCTCGACAAACCATTTCTTTGTGGACCTCGCTTTGTGCACGGGGGCATTGTCATGCTGAAACAGGAAAGGGCCTTCCCCAAACTGTTGTCACAAAGTTGGAAGAACAGAATCATTTGGAATGTCATTGTATGCTGTTGCGTTAAGATTTCCCTTCACTGGAACTAAGGGGCCTAGCCCGAACCATGAAAAACATCCCCAGACCATTTTTACTCCTCCACCAAACTTTACAGTTGGCACTATGCCTTGGGGTAGGTAGCGTTCTCATGGCATCCGCCCAACCCAAATTCGTCTGTCGGACTGCCAGATGGTGAAGCGTGGTTCATCACTCCAGAGAATGCATTTCCACTGCTCCAGAATCCAATGGTGGCGAGCTTTGCACTCCAGTTGATGCTTGGCATTGCACATGGTGATCTTAGGCTTGTGTGCGGCTTTATTGTGCTGACGTTGCTTCCAGAGGAACAGTTCTTGTGCTGATGTTGCTTCCAGAGGCAGTTTGGAACTCGGTAGTGAGTGTTGCAACCGAGAACAGACGATTTGTAGGCGCTACGCTCTTCAGCACTCGGTGGTCCCGTTCTGTGAGCTTGTGTGGCCTACCACTTCCCGGCTGAGCTGTTGTTGCTCCTAGACGTTTCCACTTCACAATAACATCACTTACAGTTGACCGGGGCAGCTCTAGCAAGGCAGAAATTTGACAAACTGACTTGTTGGAAAGGTGGCATCCTATGACGGTGCCACGTTGAAAGTCACTGAGCTCTTCAGTAAGGCCATTCTACTGCCAATGTTTGTCTATGGAGATTGCATGGCTGTGTGCACGATGCTATATACCTGTCAGCAACAGGTGTGGCTGAAATAGCCAAACCACTAATTTGTATATATAGTGTACTGTATGTCAGACTTCTAGTGGAACTAGTGGTGTGAGGCATTTGTGCTGTGTGTGTGTGTGTGTGTGTGTGTGTGTGTGTGTGTGTGTGTGTGCATTGTTGACAAGGTGTAAAAGTGTGACAGTGTGGATGGGGACAGCCACAGGCCACTGGCCAGAGCTAGACTAGCTAACCTCCACTCGATCTGACCTGAGGGCAGAAACACACACGTCTTCCTGGGGCTGTTTGGACAGGGTGACTGCATGGTCATCTAAGGACTCGACCTTTCTCCACATCACACTGGTTATCAGACCTCTCCAAAGAGTAAATATCACACTCCGTTGGTAACACAGACATGGTAATCTGATAAACCACAATGGAAAGACCTTAACTAACTGTTAAACAGGTGTAACAGATATAAAAATTGATAATCAAATCACATCTACATTGTTTTACCTCTTTTCATACAATATTATTATTATTATACTTATCAGCTTACAATATGATTATATAAACGAAACATTTTACTTAATACAATATAAACGGTTTCAAATAACAAAATAAACATTAACTATTGATTATGCTATGAAATAAAATGTATTGTCATTCAGAAATTACATACATATGATTCTCTGATTATTGATTTAATTTGACATTATTTCAACTGAACTGCTGTAGCTGTCTCTTTGTCAGTGTTTCTCTGATAGGAACACCACAAAGATGTCTTATGGAGGATAAAGACTGATATTATGTCCACAATAATCGACTACCAAAAGCTACCAAGTCACGCTTCAGGTGTGTGTGTGTGTGTGTGTGTGTGTGTGTGTGTGTGTGTGTGTGTGTGTGTGTTTGAATAGCGGGAGATGTGGGGGCCTACCTGGTGCCATGGTAACAAAACATTTATCCATAATAGCATTTGATGGCACGGACAAGAGCATCGCCAGCAGGCAAATTAGTGTTAATGGCAGGGAGTGCAGTGTGGAGGATAGCAGTGTTTCTGTGTACGTGCGGGTTTGCATGTGTGTGCGTGTGTTTGCGCGTGTCAAATCAAATGTATTTGTCACATGCTTCGTAAACAACTGGTGTAGACTAATAGTGAAATGCTTACTTACGGGCCCTTCCCAACAATGCAGAGAGAAACAAATTAGAAATAACTGAAAAATAGAAAAATAATAACACAAGGAATAAATACACGAGTAACCATAACTTGGCTATATACACGGGTACCAGTACCGAATCGATGTGCGGGGATACGAGGTAATTGAGGTAGATATGTAAGTATAGGTAGGGATAAAGATCCTGGATGGCAGGGAGCTCGGCCCCAGTGATGTACTGGGCCTTACCCTCTGTAGCGCCTTGCGATCGGCTGCCAAGCAGTTGCCATACCAAGTGGTGATGCAGCCAGTCAAGATGCTCTCAATGCTGCAGCTGTATAACTTTTTGAGGATCTGAGGGCCCATGCCAAATCTTTTCAGCCTCCTGAGGGGGAAGAGGCGTTGTCGTGCCCTATTCATGACTGTGTTGGTGTGTGGACCATGATAGTTCCTTAGTGATGTGGACACCGAGGAACTTGAAGCTCTCGACCTGCTCCACTACAACCTCGTCGATGTGGATGGGGGCGTGCTCGGCCCTCTGTTTCCTGTAGTCCACGATCAGCTCCTTTGTCTTGCTGATGTTGAGGGAGTGGTGGTTGTCCTGGCACCACACTGCTAGTTCTCTGACCTCCTCCCTGTAGGCTGTTTCATTACCGCCGGTGATCAGGCCTACTACCGTCGTGTCGCTGGCAAACTTAATGATGGTGTTGCAGTCGTGCACGGCCACACAGTTGTGGGTGAACAGGGAGTACAGGAGGGGACTAAGCACACACTCCTGAGAGGTCCCCATGTTGAGGGTCAGCGTGGCGGATGTGTTGTTGCCTACCCTCACCAACTGGGGCTGGCCTATCAGGAAGTCCAGGATCCAGTTGCAGAGGGAGGTATTTAATCCCAGGGTCCTTACCTTAGTGATGAGCTTGGAGGGCACTATGGCATTGAATGCTGAGCTGTAGTCAATGTACAGCATTCTTACGTAGGTGTTCCTTTTGTCTAGATGGGAAAGTGCAGTGTGGAGTGCAATAGAGATTGCATCATCTGTGGATCTGTTGGGGCGTTATGCGAATTGGAGTGGGTCCAGGGTGTCTGGGATGATGGTGTTGATGTGAGCCAGGCCAGCCTTTCAAAGCCTTTCATGTGAGTGCTACAGGGCGACAGTCATAAGACAGGTTACCTTGGCATTCATGGGCACAGGGACTATGGTGGTCTGCTTGAAACATGTAGGTATTACAGGCTGGGTCAGGGAGAGGTTGTAAATGTCAGTGAAGACACTTGCCAGCTGGTCAGCGCATGGTCTGAGTACGTGTCATGGTAGTCCGTCTGGCCCTGCGGCCTTGTGAATGTTAACCTGTTTAAAGGTCTTACTCACATCGGCTACGGAGAGCGTGATCACAGAGTCGTCCACAACAGCTTGTGCTCTCATGCATGGTTCAGTGTTGCTAGCCTCAAAGCGAGAAGGTATAGAAGGTATTTAGCTCATTTGGTAGGCTCATGTCACTGGACAGCTCGTGACTGGGTTTCCCTTTGTAATCTGTGCTAGTTTGCAAAACCTGCTACATCCGACGAGCGTCAGAGCTGGTGTAGTAGGATTCGATCTTGGTCCTGTACTGATGTTTTGCCTTTTTGATGGTTCGTCGGAGGGCGTTCCCGCGATTTCTTATAAGCATCCAGATTAGTGTCCCGCTCCTTGAAAGCGGCAGCTCAAGCCTTTAGCTCAGTGTGGATGTTGCCTCTAATCCATGGCTTCTGGTTGGGATATGTACGTACCTTCACTGTGGGGATGACGTCATCAATGCACCTATTAATAAAGCCGGTGACTGATGTGGTAAACTCCTCAATGTCATCGGATGAATCCCGGAACATATTCCAGTCTGTGCTAATGAAACAGTCCTGCATCCGCTTCATCGGACCACTTCCATATTGAGTGTGTCACTGGTACTTCCTGTTTGAGATTTTGCTTGTAAGCAGGAATCAGGAAGTTAAAGTTATGGGTCAGATTTGCCAAATGGAGGGTGAGGGAGAACTGTGTATGCGTCTCTGTGTGCAGAGTAAAGGTGATCTAGAGTATTTTCACCTCTAGTTGCACAGGTGACATGCTGGTAGAAATTATGTACAACGGATTTCAGTTTTCCTGTATTAAAGTCACCGGCTACTAGGAGCCCCACTTCTTGGTGAGCATTTTCTTGTTTGGCCCTATATTGCTCATTGAGCGCGGTCTTAGTGCCAGCATGGTTTGTGGTGGTAAATAGACAGCTACAAAAAACATACATGAAAACTCTTGATAAACAGTATGGTCTACAGCTTATCATGAGGTAATCTACCTCAGGTGAGCAGAAACTCGAGGCTTCCTTAATATTAGAGATTGTGCACAAGTTGTTGTTAACAAAGAGACACACACCACCTCCCCTGAGCTTCCCCGACGCAACCGTTCTGTCCTGCCGATGTATAGAAAAAACAGCTAGATTTATATTTACCATATCCTTGTTCAGCCACGACTCTGAGAAACATAGGGTATTACAGTTCTTCATATCACGTTGATAGGATAGTCTCAAACGGAGCTCATCCAGTTTATTCTCCAGTGATTGCACGTTTGCCAATAGAGCTGAGTGTAGAGGCGATTTATCCACTCTTCGACGTAGTCTCATCAGGTATTCTGCACGCCGGCCTCTATAGTGTTGGAGATTTGGGCCTGGTCCGGGATAATCAGTATGTCTTTTGCCTCCGACTCATTGAAGTAGAAGTCCTTGTCCAAATCGAGGTTAGTGATAGCTGTTCAGATGTCCAGAAGCTCTTTTCAGCCATTGGAAACGATGGCGGAAACATTATGTACAAAAAAAGACACAAAATAGCACAATTGGTCAGGAGCCCGTAAAACGTCTGCTATTCTCACCAGCGCCGCACGCGTGTCGTTCACCCATGTATTGAGAGGAGATGGACTGAAAGGAAAAGGGACTAAATGCATTTTGATCAACAATGAGGGAACAATGACTTCCCTAGGACCAGCGAAAGTGTGTGAACATTTGTGTAAGTACATGCGTGTTCATACATGTACGTGTGTATCATGGTGTTGGTGAGCTAGTGGGCCCAGTGATACAGTGGTGATTGGGCCAGTATGGGCAGACCTGCCCAGCATGGCACAGAGCAGGAAGTAGGGCAAGGGAGATAATATGGCTGCTACACACTTCCCCTGTTCTCCTGGGCTACATGACGCTCTGATGGAGAGATGGAGAGGAGATGGCAGGGGGTGTGGGAACATGTGTTTAGGCAGGGGGTGAAAGTGTGTATTTTGTGTGTGTGTGTGTGTGTTTGTGTGTGTTTACCAGTAGGGAACAGCTCCAGAGAGAGATATAGGACCATATTGCCACACTGCAGCAACCGGCTCCAGCCAAGCGCTAAAAGATGACATCACCAGCTCCAGGGAACTGTGTGTGTGTGTTTCTGTGTGTGTGCACAGAGGGCAAATGTGGCGCTGTTCAAAATTGGCTTAATCAAAACATCTCTGAGCAGAACAGACCCAATGGAACAAACAGACTGTTTTCAGACTGTCTCTTTGCTTCCTACTCTACTGTTAGATATAAACCCAGCTGCATAGTCAACGAATCCCATCCCTTCACTTCACCTGAGCCTCTGCATCCAGGCAACTGCTAGACGTCTGCAGCCGTAATCAAATGATTTACCAACAATTGAAAAACAAAATTAAATACGCCTGCAACAATTTTATGTCGGGTGAAAATGAATAACCACTGTGAATTGGATCAGATGGCTCTCAGAAGATACTGAAAGCTCTGATCTCTCCATTCTTAAAAAAACAGATGGGCTTTATTGAATTTAGTCCTGATTTCATATGATCCACAGAGCATAATACACATTGCAAGATACTTTCTTTACAAGTAACCTATGATATTCAACACATTTTAGCGAACACACAGTACTGTAGTAGCGGTTCCCAAACTTTCAACCCAAGCTTGAAAAGTAACCCACTGGACAAGTTGGTCCTAATAAGCCATTTGCCACACTGGCCTGCCATCATTCACTTTGAACTGGACTGTGTGTTTACAGGCAGTAGCAACAGCGCGACTTTAGATCATTAGAACGCATTTGCCAAAGACCCCAAAATACACCTGAATGGATTTCTCCTCTTACATTTGGGAATTTCACAGTCCAATTGATCAAACAACCATTAAAAGGTAGGCTATCTCTCCCTCATTTGCCTATGCACATCTACGACAACAAGATCAACAACTAACGCTAGCCAGAGCGAGATAAGCTAAAATCTAACGAGGGAACATTAGATAAACCCTCTCAAACTTTTTCAGCTAGTTGGCCGTCAAAATTGCACTGAAACGATGGGGAATAGTAGTCTGCTCGTCCTTCTGCAGCTTGTCTGCCAATGCATGCTTGTTCCAACCCACGTTTTGACAACTGAATGGGAACTTGCCTGCCTGCCCGCACATTTGATCGATCCCAAATACATTTGATTGACAGCCAGTGCTTGATTTGGACTGAAATAGGTGCCAGTACTCATTTTGGGTGCTGGTACTGTTTATATTTAGGTGCAGGAGCTCCACAATACTTTTGAGCTAATATTCTATAGAGGTGCAGGAGCTCAAGCAGTAGAACATTTGAGGTGCTGGTAATCAGCTCCAGTGAGCTCCTGCCCAAGTCAAGCACTGTTGACAACTAAGAGATATGCTAACTGTGGATAACAGTCGTTCAAGTTCAGCATAGCTAGCTAGCTAGCTAGCAAAGCAATTAAAATGTCTTGCTAGCTAACCAACTCTGGAGCTCTGTCAGAGTGACCACCAGGTTATTGGTCACCTCCCTGACCAAGGCCCTTCTCCCCCGATTGCTCAGTTTGGCCGGGTGGCCAGCTCTAGGAAGAGTCTTGGTGGGTCCAAACTTCTTCCATTTAAGAATGATGGAGGCCACTGTGTTCTTGGGGACCTTCATAGCTGCAGAAATGTTTTGGTATCCTCCCCCAGATCTGTGCCTCAACACAACCCTGTCTCGGAGCTCTACGGACAATTCCTTCGACCTCATGGCTTGGTTTTTGCTCTGACATGCACTGTCAACTGTGGGACCTTATATAGACAGGTGTGTACCTTTCCAAATCATGTCCAATCAATTGAATTTACCACAGGTGGACTCCAATCAAGTTGTAGAAACATCTCAAGGATGATCAATGGAAACAGGATGTACCTGAGCTCGAGCTGAATGCTTATGTAAATTAGGTATTTCTGTTTTTTATTTTACTACATTTGCAAAATGTCTAAAAACCAGTTTTTGCTTTGTCATTATGGGGTATTGTGTGTAGATTGATGAGGATTTGTATTTATTTAATCAATTTTAGACTAAGCTGTAACGTAACAAAATTTGGAAAAAGTCAAGGGGTCTGAGTACTTTCTGAATGCATTGAACTGCATCCATCTATTCTCCCAACAATGCCTTACCGTAAGTCATGACATTTTGAGTCAAATAAAACCTATTTTTAAAACCTCTTATGAAGTTGGTTTTGAAGCATAAACTGGGAATTTGATATTTTTGACTGATATTATGATTATCTGTTTGTTTCATATCTGCAAAGTAGTTAAAACGCTGTTAGTTCCACTTTAATGTAAATGTACATATTGCAGCAGTGTCACCTCTTTGAGGCAGCCCATGAAGTTGTTGCTGACAGGAGACCCAGGCAGGTCAGCGGTGCTGGGGCTTCCACCCACGTAGAAGAAGTCATCTGAGCCCAGCATGGTGTAGTCCTCCTGGGTATACCCCGTAGTCGTCAGGATACCGTCAACCGATATCGTCACCTAGACAACGGGAAGAACCAAGAAGGAGAAAGTCCACTCATGACCATCTTGGGTTTGGGGGAGAAAGGAGGGTACGGGGGTCGGGGGTGTGGGCGGAGGTTTATGCCTAGGTTAATCTAACAGGGACTAGGTTTATCTGTTTTTTGTCTTGATATTGTGTCTCAGTATTGCTTGCTAGTGTAATGTCTTCAAGTGTGTGGCCCAGTCCCAAAACCTGGACCATGTCATTGGATTCCTCTGTGTTTCTGTCATGTACTTCAACTCTTACGCTCAACCAGGGCAGATAAAGAAAATATGTCAGCGGTATATTTTCTTTAACTTTGATGCAAGTTAGTAAATGAGGTTTCTTTGGGGATTTGGCATTTGGTTAGATTTGTAGGGTTAGTAGGATGCCAACAACACCAAGGACAAATTGATTGTGCTTGTTTTAGTTTGAGTTGATATCTGGATAGTTGAGACATTGACAAGCATGCAAAATAGGGATGTTCTGCTAATTCTACATATGAACAAGCCATGAGTATCATAGCCATGTTGGAGTTAGTTTTTATGCTTAATAACAAGATGAGTTGAGTGAATTGGGTGCTAATACAAATCAAGGTCTATCCTCTAAGTCAGCTGGATGGAACATGCCAAAGGCCAATCACTACACAGTCAGACCACACCAAAAGCCATGAGAGGGGGTTTTCAAGGGAGGTGTAGCATCACAATCACCACTTCTACAAACATTCACCACACACAAATGACAGCGTGAATGGCAGGTGAGTTAGGTGTTAGTTAGGCAGGTTATTGGTGAAAGCAATGGAAGGGAAGGAGGGAGAAGTTTAGGCATGCCATGCGCCACTGTGTACTGGAAACAACTGTCAGAGCTCCCATTGGTGAACTTTTGGTTTTTCTTTCCTCTTTTTTTGTAGTTGTAGTTGTGGAAAGCTTCTGGCAGTTTGGTCGACAGTCATCGGCCAAAACATAGGGAATGCAAAGGAGGTTTTAGTCAAACAGTAAGCCCTAAAGAAAGACTTGATCTGGAGGGCTTTGGAAGAGAGGAAGAAGTTGTAGAAAGAAAAGCAGAAAAGGAAGATGAACGATATAATCAAATCATGAACGATAGAGGGAGGGAATCCAATATAAAGAAAGCCAAGATATACCAACCCCATTTCCTAATTTTTTGACAATGGTGTCTAGAATGAAGAGTCAAAGAAAAAAGGAAGACGGGACGGAAGGAAGGAAGGAGCACACGGCAAACCCCAAAAAAAGGAAAATAGGAATGATATCTACCAGACAATGGAGTTTGTTTACCATAGCGTGTCCAATGCCTGATTGCTTTGAGGAAAAGGGGAAGAAAGGAAATTAAATAGTGAACAGAGGGGTTGTTAATAAAAAATTAAATGAAATAAATTAATAAACAATGATGAAGAGTTAGGGTGTTGTTAGTACAATAGCTGGTTAGGCAACGGTTAGTAGGACAATGATTCATTCCATGAGTGGTTAGTTCTGATTTTCTACAAAAGCTTGTTCTCAGGGAGAAAAGAGAGAGGGGGTGATTGAGAGAGAGAGATAAAGAATTAAGAAAATAAATAGAGCGCTAAAGAGGGTAAAAGAGAAAAAGGGAAATATTCTATGGCATATAACTCAATTTGTAAATCCAGAGTATTCCATAAGTATAGGGATGAACCTTGAATTGACCTCGATGGAGTGGTGACATAACATACATACTTACATAGAATATCAACCTGCTTTAGATTCCAAAGAGCTGCTTGACTTTCCGATGAGATAATGCTCCTTTAAAAGACATGGCCTTCCCAGATTGCGTAATTAGCTGTATGTAATATAAGTAGCTAGATTTCACATAGCACCTTCCACAAAGCTGTTTGAGCTTTGAGCTTTCTCCTAAGCTGAGTAGAGATCAAATAAAAAAAACACTACTATAGTAGTAATATGAAAACGTTTCCAAAGAAATGTCAGAGACAACATTTGGCATTAATGTATTTTACAAAAAATCTAAATATAATTTGTAATATATTATAATAACTTAAAGAAAACCATTACTACAATTCCTTACATAGTTGAAATCCTAGTCTATCTTTTGCGCCCTTGACTAGAGCCAGAAACCTTCCTCCATCAACTCTCACTGAGGAGCTGAAAGGGAACAGGACCTTGACTATTAGAATATTTCAGAATGTGGGTTTGTGGCCGATTTTACAGCTGAACAGAGATTAGTCTGGGGTAAACAGGTGTCGTCGTGGTTGGCTGGAGCTTCTCCCTGCCAGCCCCCACGATAAGACGGGAAGGAGGAAGAGGGGAGAGAGAGAGAGAGAGAGAGAGAGAGAGAGAGAGAGAGAGAGAGAGAGAGAGAGAGAGAGAGAGAGAGAGAGAGAGAGAGAGAGAGAGAGAGAGAGAGAGAGAGAGAGAGAGAGAGAGAGAGAGAGAGAGAGGGAGACAGAGAGAGAGAGAGAGAGAGAGAGAGAGAGAGAGAGAGAGAGAGAGAGAGAGAGAGAGAGAGAGAGAGAGAGAGAGAGAGGGAGACAGAGAGAGAGAGAGAGAGAGAGAGAGAGAGAGAGAGAGAGAGAGAGAGAGAGAGAGAGAGAGAGAGAGAGAGAGAGAGAGAGAGAGAGAGAGAGAGAGAGAGAGAGAGAGAGAGAGAGAGAGAGAGAGAGAGAGAGAGAGAGAGAGAGAGAGAGAGAGAGAGAGAGAGAGAGAGAGAGAGAGAGAGAGAGAGAGAGAGAGAGAGAGAGAGAGAGAGAGAGAGAGAGAGAGAGAGAGAGAGAGAGAGAGAGAGAGAGAGAGAGAGAGAGAGAGAGAGAGAGAGAGAGAGAGAGAGAGAGAGAGAGAGAGAGAGAGAGAGAGAGAGAGACAGAGAGAGAGAGAGAGAGAGAGAGAGAGAGAGAGAGAGAGAGAGAGAGAGAGAGAGAGAGACAGAGAGAGAGAGAGAGAGAGAGAGAGAGAGAGAGAGAGAGAGAGAGAGAGAGAGAGAGAGAGAGAGAGAGAGAGAGAGAGAGAGAGAGAGAGAGAGAGAGAGAGAGAGAGAGAGAGAGAGAAGAGAGAGAGAGAGAGAGAGAGAGAGAGAGAGAGAGAGAGAGAGAGAGAGAGAGAGAGAGAGAGAGAGAGAGAGAGAGAGAGAGAGAGAGAGAGAGAGAGAGAGAGAGAGAGAGAGAGAGAGAGAGAGAGAGAGAGAGAGAGAGAGAGAGAGAGAGAGAGAGAGAGAGAGAGAGAGAGGCTCACGGAGGCAAACAGTGGACCGAAGAAAATCAGACCGGAAATTGGTGTATAGGGGAAAGTAGGTAAAAGTAGGCGTGAAATAAACAATGTCTTTAGGAAATAGTAAGTCATTGGGGTAAAAATAGAGACAGTCTTGAAAAAAACTAAATTGACAAAAACAGTAGAAATTCCTGTGAACTATTTCATTTATGAAACGGACCAAAAAACTAAAAAAAACTGGAGAATGTTTAACTGAAAAAAAAATATTTGTGAACTGTCGAATCCATTTAAGACATGAACAAAATATACAGGTCTTCCACCTATCCTACAGTATCAGCTGACCTGAATGTCATGAATATATTTGCATGTTTGTACACATGCTATGTGTTAGCACCACAGTGCTGTCCGCTCTCACCCTCCCTAGCCACTATTACCTGTCTCAGGTTGCGCGTAACCTTGACATCGTGCCAGGCGTTGTCGTTGAACTTCCCGTTGACGGGCTCCACGATGGCCTCGAAGGCCCCCGACCCCAGGTTGATGACCAGGCTCACCGCCCCGTCCTTCAGGGCCAGGTTGACGTAGTCGGCCGACTTCCCCGTGTGGAGGATCAGGCCGTTGCGCTGCCACGTCTTGAAGGAGAGTGTGATCTCGTCGCTGCTGCTCTGGATGGGGTTCTGGGACAGGTCGTAGCAGAAGTACTCGGAGCCGCGGAACGTGGCCACGTTCTCCTCCCGTGCTGCAATGGAAAAGAGAGCGGAGAACAGGTGTTAGAACCCAATGATAAAGATAAACCAAAGAGAAAAAGGAGAGAGGGGTTAGAAACTAATATAGAACGCACAACAGAGAACCGAGAGAGAGTATTTTATTTGTACGAAGACTCTCCAGATACCTAGGACATTTAACAATGTACTCAAGACACAATAAAAGCACCACCAGCACACACTTAGTGAGGTACATCAAAAAAGACCATTACAGACACCAATAACACTGAGGAGATATGGGATAGACTGAGTTTCAGGGCAGTGTGACCATCAAATATAACAATTGGAGTGTCATGCACAGCTATTGTCAAACATCATCAGAAGCCTAATCTCACCACTGGAATTGGTATTTCTTATGAAATGGCAGACCTGTTATGTTTTAAATTCGACAAAAGGTAGGAGAGAAAAAAGGAGTGAGCGAGAGAGAGAGTGAGGGAGAGCGTGAGAGAGAGAGAATGAGAGAGTGAGAGAAAGAGAGAAAGAGAGAGAGAGAGAGAGAGAGAGAGAGACTAGAGAGGGGAGAAGGTATCACTGCCTTCGCAGCTGAGAAAAAAGGAAAGAGAGAGCGAAAGACAGAGGACAGAGAGAGATTGAGACAAAAGAAAAGAGAGACAGGACAGAGTGAAGGGAGTGAAATGATGTGATAAAGACAGAGGACGAGAGAGAGAATAAAAGAAAAGAAAAGAGAGAGAGTGAAAGGCTAGCGAGAATGAAATAAATAAGGTGGGGAGGAGGGAAGAAAAGGGAAGGGGAAAAAAGAGTGCAGTCGAGCACTTATCTGTGAGATCATCTTCAATTAGCTCTCTGTCTGCTAAGTGAAGTGAAGCTGGGGAGTGTGTGGGTTTAGCCAAGGCCAGGCAGAATTTATCAGAGCCAGCCAGTGTTAGCTGTCTCCAGCTCTGGGCTACAACATGTGCTCTGCATACTCAATTAGGCCCCGGTCGGCACAAAATGGCTTCCGTCTTTCATCCTATGAATACAGCGGCTACAGCGTCTTCAGGCCTCATTTCCTCAAAAGGAATCCATTCCATAGTGAAAATGGCATTATGTGTTAGGGCTGGTAATGTGAATGCATAGCTCAGATCCAGAGCTGATAGGGCAGGTCCAGGAGAGGGTCATTTGACCTCACAATAGGTTAACTATCAGGTTGAGCAAGAGTGAAACTATACATTTACCTTAAGCATCAGTTAATACATTAATTAGACCTGGTTAATATATACAGTGCTAGATTAAGCTTGAAGTTTTAGGACTATTCCACTGGTTCTATTGTACTAGGCAAACTAAATAAAATGCAACTCAAGTATTCAAAAGTATTTTATAAATGTATTTACCAGAAGTCTGATATACATATTGGATGCTCTAACCATATGGCCTTCTATGAATGTTTAAGCAGGGACGTTGACAGAGAAAACTATTGCATCGTGAGTTAGCATTTCTCCAGTTGTTATACGGCAGCAAAGTAAATAAACCATTGTGTTAGACATTGTACTTTGGCACACAGCTTTGTCACCAAACAATAAACAACATTCTTTATTAAATGTACTCTCCTCGAGGCTACATCCATTATCTTGTGATGGGTGAAACAGCACACTAGAGTCTGAAGAAAAAGGCAGTTTTCACTTGCATTCAAATAAATAGACTTCCATGTAGAAACATACATTTGCACAAGTTGGTTCAAAGCTATTACATCAATGGTCCACCTCACTTAGCCAATCACAAGCTGATTAGCCAAGCAAACACTACCCACAACCCCCCCCCCCATCTTATCTCCAGGTCGGCCAGGCAACCTGACATCACAGATATCACCGCACCTCCTAACGCCTCTCCTGATAGGCTCCTGTGATCAATTATTAATTAATGCAGGTGTTGTTTTAACTAAATACTCGGCTAGACCAGCGAGTCACACCAGATGTTAGAGCTCATCCATTATCAATACTTAATGAGCAGAGCAGGGGGAACCCACCCTGAGCTAAGAGGCTGTCTCCATTACTGAGTGGTAGGGAAGGGACAGAAAGAGAGTGGAGACAGGGATACCAGCTTGGGGAATACACACTGAGGGAGATACAGTCTGGGGTTATGTAAGACAGTCTGGGGTTATGTGAGGGAGGGAGGTGAGTTGAGACAGTCTGGGGTTATGTGAGTGAGGGAGGTGAGCTGGAACATAGTCTGGGTTTATGTGAGGGAGGGAGGTGTGCTGTAGTGCAGAGATAGATACCAGAGAGATGAGTACAGTTATTCAGACTAGGGTACACACTTTGATTTGGTTGGAAGAGGGAGGTGAGGAATGAAGCTCCTCTGTAGCTCAATTGGTAGAGCATGGTGCTTGTAATGCCAGGGTAGTGGGTTCGATCCCCGGGACCACCCATACGTAAGAATGTATGCACACATGACTGTAAATGGCATATTATTATTATTATTATACAAGCTTGTTTTAATGAGAGACATACATAACGAGAGGCCGTATCATCTCATGTTAGCTGTATGAGAGAGAGGAAGGACAAAGATATATCAGTCAGTCTGTAATAGAAAACCCCCCACCACAACCCAGATGACATCTGCTCAGTTCAAACAAAGTTTAGTTTAACTTTCAGAGTTTCATACCACCTCCCTCCATCTCTCCCTGTCCCCCATCCACTTCTCCATAGCCCAAACAAGCCTTATCTGTGTGCATGGGTAATATGAAACCATAGGGAAGCCAGGGGAACCACACAGCTTTGCCCATAGGAGCTAAAATACAGACAGACAGGCAGACAGACAGACAGACAGACAGACAGACAGACAGACAGACAGACAGGGGAGAACTGCCTCACTGACTACATAGACTTCTGACAGATAACACATGGTGAAAATTAAGCGGTAGGGATAAAACTATTATGAGACTGGATGAACCCTGGCAGGGGTCATCCGTAAAAGTGTCGGAGAAGAAGAAATGGCAGAAGCAAGAAGTTATGGCTCCACTATATCTTGCTTTGTTTTAGGGGAGAGAAATGAACTGCACCGCCACCCGGGTGGTAATGCTTCTCAAAATGTCTCCTTTTAAAAAAGTCTCATTTTGAAAAAGAGGCTCAGGTCCATACATTTGAACCGTCTCAACTTTGCTTTAACGTAAATCCTTATTGATTTAACTTATTGATCGGTCGGAGAGTTCTCTGGACTGGATTCCCAAGTCTAAAACAGCTGATGGAACAGTGAAGCTAAAAACCAGCCTGTCTGTAGCCTAAAACCAGACAGGTCAACTCTTAACCTTCAAACACTGGATTTCTGCTTCACTGGATTAAAGACACGTCATTTAAAACCTCAAGAGTTCTACTGAAAGACTAAATTGGTGTCTAGTGGGGTCTACTGACTGACTAAAACTGTCAGCCCACCACAGACTGTGATAAACGACTACAATAACCCTGATTAATGAATAATGGTTTTAAATAAAACATTAATGAAATGACTGGCTTCAGTGACACCACAGTAATGGTTTTAGTTAAAAAGTGAATCTGTGATGAATAAGTCATTGCCCATAAATAATCTAGTGACAAAATGATTTATTACAAATTTGCTGAGCATTTTCCCTGGATTAAGGCTCTTTGGGCAGAGCAGTAACTATGAATCAGAGTTTAGAGCATCACTTTGTGCTCTTCCGTATCCATCTTCCTCTATCTTGCTGGTGAAGTCATGGCTAGGGAGAGGCTGATTTAATGCATTGAGGAGCTTCAGCGAATAATATCCTATATCCTTACTTAGATTTGTGTGCATTGGGTATATGTTGTGAAATTGTTAGATATTACTTGTTAGATATTACTGCACTGTCGGAGCTAGAAGCACAAGCATTTCGCTACACCCGCAACAACATCTGCTAAACACGTCTATGTGACAAATCAAATTTGATTTGATTTGACATTAGCATCTCTCTCCACTGACTCTCTCTTCTCCTCCCTATCTATCCCTCTGTTCTCGCTCCCCCCCTCTCTCTCTCGCTCTGTGCAGATTCTTGAGTCTAGGGCCCTGCTGCATTTCTCATTATGCTCCAGTGACTCGCTCCTCCCTTTGGCACCTTTAAGCAACCACCTCATTTTCTACCCTTCTCTGCCTGTTCCCCCTCACCTCCTTTTCCCATCTTCCCGCAACCTTTTTCCCTTTCCTTCCCTTTCATCAAGGTCTCTCGTGGAAAAAAGAGGTTGTATCTCAATGAGACTAACCTGGATGAATAAAATCTTCCTCTCTACCTGTTTGTTCTCCCATTATCTCTCTCCCTTCACTTTTTTCCCTCTCTGTAATAGCAGGTGGACAGATTGTGTGAAATTAACCTGTGGTTCCCTGTGAGAACAGCAGAAAACACAGGGGATCATTTCTCCATGCATTAGCATGTTTGACACACACACATGCGCACACACATGCACACACACACACACCTTGACACGGAAACACACCCTCACATGGTATAGGTTGCACAATTTCTCTCTGTTCTCCCTCATACACACCACATCAAGAGACTTCACTGACCTTCATCAAGAGACTTCACTGACTTCACCACATCAAGGCCTTAACGTGTGTGTGTGTGTGTGTGTGTGTGTGCGGGCGTTCGTGCGCGTGTTCTTTCCATCCACAGCCCACCTGTTCTAAAAGCGTTTTACTGTTCACTATGAGTATTTTATCTATAGCGATAGTTCAGGGAAGGTGAGGGCAGTAAATCAGATGATAATTTAAAAGGACCTCTCCGATGATGATGACTAGTACTGTGTGTGTGTGTGTGTTAACTGTACAAGACTGTGTGTGTGTGTGTGTGTGTGTGTGTGTGTGTGTGTGTGTGTGTGTGTGTGTGTGTGTGTGTGTGTGTGTGTGTGTGTGTGTGTGTGTGTGTGTGTGTGTGTGTGTTCTTTTGCTCTTTATATGTTTCAAATTTGAATTCCAAGAAATGTCATGGGAAAATAATGGTTCAATAAAATGTTGTTGTTTCCTTCAACTCTAAGTACAGCTGAAAGGGATAGTTCATCCAAATTACAAAATTAATTATTTCCTTGCTTTGGTTTAATTTATCTGGCCACTGTTTCAAATTCGGACTTATGTGGCACAATCCAATTCAAGTCAATGTTACCCATATATTAGCATTCTGGCAGTTCATGTCAAAACCATCTATAAGTAACTTAATTGAGTTACACAATACATTTTTTGATACTTTGGGATGATTTGGACATGAAGCGCTTAAATGCTAATATGAGTACTATTGACATGCATTGGATTGTGCAAAATCTAAACCAAATGGCACTGTTCTGTTCCATCTCTGACCAGAACTAAGAACGGAAGAACGTACTAAATTAATGTAAATTGAATAGTCCAAACAAATCATCCCCTCCATTTCCATAATTTTAATTTGTACTCCTCTTGTTCCTTAGTTTTTTTCTCTACATATGGAAAGTAGCCCTTAATATCAAATCACCCCTCCTTTATCTGTCCCTTTTCTTACTCCTCTTATTCAATTGTTTCTTTCCTACAAATCACTCTTCATCTTCTATCCTTTTTCTCCTCCTCCTATTCTCCCCATTCCTCTCTACCTGTATATAGCAGTCCTAAAAGCCTTTTCTCTCCAGGAAACCTCCGGATGGTTAATTAAGAGGAGCATATTTAACTGACAACGAGCGATGCTTAATTCAACAGGAGCACGGCTCATTTAATTCCGAAAAAAACAATTACTAAAATTCACAGGGTCTTCGTTTGAGCCAGATGTGTGGTTTAATTATTGTAATTCGAAAAGGTTTGATAAAAAGACACAGGAGCTCTACGTGTCTGTTGTGAATGGAGAGATTTTTATAACAAACGCAGGAGCTGTGTATCAAAACAGTGTGGTGGGGAATCGTGAGATGATGTTGGCACTCGCACACAAACATAGTATTATAAAATACACCCACACACACAAAATGCAACACACATGCACTCGCACGGACACACACACCCCACACATTTTGTCGGAGGTGTGATCAGCAGGGTGGATCTGGCCTGAGACCAGGCGAAAGCATTGAGGAATTCCAGGGTTGACCATCTGTTGGCCTTATTCAACACAGAGTGACACACAGAGACAGAGACAAGCAACAAGCCAAGGCCCGGGCCCAGGCAGATCCATACATATTCAACAGAACAAACCCACTACAACGCTCCACTTTCTCCCTCTCTCTCTCTCTCTCTCTCTCTCTCTCTCTCTCTCTCTCTCTCTCTCTCTCTCTCTCTCTCTCTCTCTCTCTCTCTCTCTCTCTCTCTCTCTCTCTCTCTCTCTCTCTCTCTCTCTCTCTCTCTCTCTCTCTCTCTCTCTCTCTCTCTCTCCCTCCCTCCCTCCCTCCCTCCCTCCTCCCTCCTCTCTCCCTCTCTCCCTCTCTCCCTCTCTCCCTCTGCCTCACCTGACAAGGACACCTTACATGGAAACAGATTGCTTAGCAAATGGAAAATTATTCATACGAGCTCGGTATTGTTAATCAGAATAAAAGTGTTATTCACAGAGGGCTGAGAATAAATTACATAACATGCAGGATAGAGAGGAACAGAGGGAAAGCTGGAAATGAGAGAGAGAGAGAGAGAGAGAGAGAGAGAGAGAGAGAGAGAGAGAGAGAGAGAGAGAGAGAGAGAGAGGATGGGGGAGAAAGAGAGGGGAGGGAAAAGGGGGAGGATTGAGAGAGGGATAGAAAAAGAGAGGAAAGAGAGAACCCGATTGAGATATGTGTAATGCCAGTTCTCGACTCCCTCCCTACTAGTGGTGTATCAAATCAGGGCGTTCGCCCACGCTACCGCAACATGCAGAAGTAATACGGGAAAAGCTTTATGATGCATTCAAAATGGTGGCTTTCTTTCTCCCATCCACATTAAGCTCCACTATGTCAGTATGGGCCGCTTTGTTGCAAAAAGACATGACAATCTGGGGAAGAGTTCAGCCTCTCTAAGAAACGACGAGGATGTGGATTATCCGTTTACGGCCCTCTCGCTCCATCCCTCCCTCTGAAAATTGTTATTCCATTTTGTGGAAGCTGCGGGTGACTGTTTAAAGACGTCTCTCCCGCCATCCACTGGAAGCAATTTCATACCCAGCTAATTTGAATTTGATAGCTCTTTTTGATCTCTGGCATTAGCTGTATTTCATTAATTCTCTCATCTTTTCAATTACAGGTAGGGCTGAGGTGCAGAGAGAGAGAGAGAGAAAGAGAGAGAGAGAGAGAGAGAAACAGTGGCGTGTCCAGGGGGTGAAATCGCCCTGAAATCTGATTGGCCACCGCAGTGGACAATTCTGAGATTTGTTAGGTAATCTCTGAATATATTGATAATTTTGACCAAGATGCGCACCGACAGAAAGACTCATCAATCTCACCGGAGAAAGCATCCGAGCGAGCGAAACAGCGCCCCATCTGTTTTAGTATGTGTAGTCCATGTATCTGAAGCTGTCTGGACAAAAATAATACAACATGTCATATTATTTTTGGCCAGACAGCATCAGATACATGGACTACAGATACTAAGACAGGGGGCGCTGTTTGCCTGGCTCGGATGCATTCTCTAGTGAAATACCGTAAAACTTCAATTAATAGCCGGGCATTTATTTGCTTAAATCACTGAACACAACAGGCACTTATTGGACACATTTTACATTTACATTTTAGTCATTTAGCAGACGCTCTTATCCAGAGCGACTTACAGTTAGTGAATACATTTTTTATTTTTTATTTTATACTGGCCCCCCATGGGAAACGAACCCACAACCCTGGCGTTGCAAACGCCATGCTCTATCAACTGAGCTACATCCCTGCCGGCCATTCCCTCCCCTACCCTGGACGACGCTGGGCCAATTGTGCGCCGCCCATGAGTCTCCCGGTCGCGGCCGGCTGCGACAGAGCCTGGATTCGAACCAGGATCTCTAGTAGCACAGTTAGCACTGCGATGCAGTGCCTTAGACCACTGCGCCACTCAGGAGCTGCTTGCTTCACATGCTTCTATTTGAGCCAGGCGTCCATTTCCTTAACCTTTTCACGCGTGAGTTCCAAATATCTCTAACGTTCGCCACAGCGTGAGTTTTTATGCGTGTGATGTCAGAATGCGCTCACTGTTCCAAAATGTGATTGTTACTCAAAAGGACAGCTATTCCGCGCTGCTCTCAAACCAAGGCACGCTGCCTGCTAATTATCTATAGGCTATATTTCTACTTGTCAATTTCAAAGTTGTATTTTCTAACAACAGTTTGAATTGAGGTGTGTTGCGCCTCTTCATTAATTCACATAAGAAGTAGCCCATTTCACTGTTGCGGACACTTTATGTTTGAGGCTTTACTGAGCTCAAGCAATTCCCCAGTGTTTCCCCAGATCAAGTATGAAGATATTGCGCATCTCTAGTCAGAACAGGCCTTGCACAAACCTTTTCCCCCAGCACATTTTCTGGTTGGCGCCCGCATTGCCTTCATAGTTGTTTTCCTTACAAATTGGTCTTTGGGCATGTGTGCATTCCTATCAAAGTAAGTGCCTAATTTTCTGTATATCGTGTTGTCGTTTCTACTGTAACATACTGTATGTATGTATGGATCATAATGTATTTACTGTTTTATTCATGTTTTCAAGTACTGGTGACAAGTCACGCATTCCGATTCTTGCATAGATTGTAATGGACACATATGATGTGTGTAAAATACATTTTTGAAGATTGTACTGATTATGATGAGCTAATGCTAAGCTATTTTCCAGCTATGTGTGGCGCCATGTTTGCTGACATCATAAAACGCATTCTGGTTTTCACGTAAGCGCCTGTCAGACCAAAGATGTTATAACAAGGCATAGTTCACTCGACTGAATTATGGTGCTTTCAAGACAACAGGGAAAAATACGAGGTCAAATCATGACGTCAGTGATCTTCAGGTCAGAGCGCTAGAAAGAGGCCCGAGTTCCCGAGTTGGATGACCGTTCAAAACTATTTTTCCCAGTCGGAGCTCGTTTTTTTTCAGAGTTCCCAGTTGTCTTGAACACACTGAAGTCGGAAGTCGGAGATTTCTAAGTTCCCAGTTGTTTTGAACGCGGCATCAGATTGTAACTATGGTACCTCAGGGTTTCCAGCTCAGAACCCCCTTTCCAGGGGTTTTCTTTTTATTTAGTGTATAAACTTATCCTGTGTTTGCCCCCCATGTATTGATAAATCCCCCATCATAGTAATATTTCCTGCATCCTATCCCCCCACGATACCTTCTCCCATTTCTACCCACCATGGACTTGAAAACCCCCCACAAATTAAATGAACCCGCCCACAAACCCCCCTAAAATGGTTTCATCCCTGTTTAGCTTTCGCGCTACGGTTAGTCTAGGCAGTAGGCTTGTATTTGGGGTGATGGTCTGTGAGGTGATAACATTTTATTTGCTTTGTGATTTGTCAAAAATTGTAAACGACTTGTCAAGTTATTTGTAATTTATTCTGTACATAATGTTTCTGCCACCGTCTCTTATGACCAAAAAGAGCTTCTGGATATCAGGACAGCGATTACTCACCTCGTATTGGACGAAGATTTTTTCTTTAACGAGTGGGACGCGAAGGATATCCTACAGACACCCGACAAGGCCCAAATCCCCGTCATTCGCATGAGAAAGGGACAGAGATATCGTGGACGTAGGTTGGGGTGCCTTGTAAGGATCCTACGGCGAGCAAGTAAACTACCTCTTCCATCAAACCTATTAGCCAATGTCCAATCATTTGAAAATAAATTAGACGACCTAAGATTACAGTTATCCTACCAACGGGATATTAAAAACTGTAATATCTTATGTTTCACCGAGTCCAAAAGGCTTCTTAACAGCTTCTATCCCCAAACCATAAGACTCCTGAACAGCTAATCATGGCTATCCGGACTATTTGCATTGCGGTACCACTGTATATAACCTCCCAACTGTTATTTTATTTTAATTATAATTACTTTAATTATTTGCTATTTTAATTTTTTTCTTAAACTGCATTGTTGGTTAAGGGCTTGTAAGTAAGCATTTCACTGTAATGTTGTATTCAGCGCATGTGGCAAATAACATTTGATTTGATTTGATTGTATACACTGAAACAAGTACATCAAATATTTGTAATATGCTAAAAAGTGGCCAAACTAAGTTAATGTTTTTCAGGCAATGAGCGCAGCCATCTTTAATTTTGACTTACAGTGAGGGAAAAAAGTATTTGATCCCCTGCTGATTTTGTACATTTGCCCACTGACAAAGACATGATCAGTCTATAATTTTAATGGTAGGTTTATTTGAACAGTGAGAGACAGAATAACAACCAAAAAATCCAAAAAAACGCATGTAAATTTTTTTATAAATTGATTTGCATTTTAATGAGGGAAATAAGTATTTGACCCCTCTGCAAAACATGACTTAGTACTAGGTGGCAAAACCCTTGTTGGCAATCACAGAGGTCAGACGTTTCTTGTAGTTGGCCACCAGGTTTGCACACATCTCAGGAGGGATTTTGTCCCACTCCTCTTTGCAGATATTCTCCAAGTCATTAAGGTTTCGAGCCTGACGTTTGGCAACTCGAACCTTCAGCTCCCTCCACAGATTTTCTATGGGATTAAGGTCTGGAGACTGGCTAGGCCACTCCAGGACCTTAATGTGCTTCTTCTTGAGCCACTCCTTTGTTGCCTTAGCCGTGTGTTTTGGGTCATTGTCATGCTGGAATACCCATCCACGACCCATTTTCAATGCCCTGGCTGAGGGAAGGAGGTTCTCACCCAAGATTTGACGGTACATGGCCCCGTACATCGTCCCTTTGATGCGGTGAAGTTGTCCTGTCCCCTTAGCAGAAAAACACCCCCAAAGCATAATGTTTCCACCTCCATGTTTGACGGTGGGGATGGTATTCTTGGGATCATAGGCAGCATTCCTCCTCCTCCAAACACGGCGAGTTGAGTTGATGCCAAAGAGCTGGATTTTGGTCTCATCTGACCACAACACTTTCACCCAGTTCTCCTCTGAATCATTCAGATGTTCATTGGCAAACTTCAGATGGCCCTGTATATGTGCTTTCTTGAGCAGGGGGACCTTGCGGGCGCTGCAGGATTTCAGTCCTTCAAAGAGTAGTGTGTTACCAATTGTTTTCTTGGTGACTATGGTCCCAGCTGCCTTGAGATCATTGACAAGATCCTCCCGTGTAGTTCTGGGCTGATTCCTCACCGTTCTCATGATCATTGCAACTCCACGAGGTGAGATCTTGCATGGAGCTCCAGGCCGAGGGAGATTGACAGTTATTTTGTGTTTCTTCCATTTGCGAATAATAGCACCAACTGTTGTCACCTTCTCACCAAGCTGCTTGGCGATGGTCTTGTAGCCCATTCCAGCATTGTGTAGGTCTACAATCTTGTCCCTGACATCCTTGGAGAGCTCTTTGGTCTTGGCCATGGTGGAGAGTTTGGAATCTGATTGATTGATTGCTTCTGTGGACAGGTGTCTTTTATACAGGTAACAAGCTGAGATTAGTAGCACTCCCTTTAAGAGTGTGCTCCTAATCTCAGCTCGTTACCTGTATAAGAGACACCTGTGAGCCAGAAATCTTTCTGATTGAGAGGGGGTCAAATACTTATTTCCCTCATTAAAATGCAAAACAATTAAAACCTTTTTTTACATGCGTTTTTCTGGAATGTTTTGTTGTTATTCTGTCTCTCACTGTTCAAATAAACCTACCATTAAAATTATAGACTGATCATTTCTTTGTCAGTGGGCAAACGTACAAAATCAGCAGGGGATCAAATACTTTTTTCCCTCACTGTATAGTGAATGGCATTCTGGGATTAGGGAGTTTTCGCTTGTCTAACATAAATAAATATGGCTGCCATCATAAAGAATGTATCTGCTGTTAGCTTATCTGACACGCATCTCTTATCTAAACAATATTACACTTCTCCCTTGTGCTCACTAGAGAATAAAGTTGTGAAGACCTTTATTTCCCAGCAGTACAACACATTGTTTAGATGCTTTTCAGACAACAATGCTGTTTAGACGCGTTTGTTGCATCATACGTTCTGTTGCTACTGTTCCAATCACATATTTGTGATGGTATGCTGCAGGGACCGGTCAACAATGATTTCCTGCTCTAATGTGTTATCATTTACACACTGTTTCATGTTTCTTTTGTCTTAGTATGCCTCAATTGTTTTTAACTTTTCCTTGACCGAATAATTATTCTCCTCTTTGACTGTGCATTTTCAGAAGTTCTTACTTACTATTACTATACATACTATTTTCTAGGGGTCTGAAGTCCCAAAGTTGTTGACTGTTTTGTGCTTGCCAGGTAGCTAGCAGTTCTCAGCTGTTAGCAGCCAAAACTGATGATTGCCATATTTTTTTTTTGTCATACACTAAATTATTTTATGTAACAAATCAAACATTAAACCTTGTAAATAATTTATTGTAATTCATGGTAACCTTACGGATAGACACGAATGACAAAATAATTGTATACGTTTGTTTCTTTTTTTATTGTTAACATTTTTGGGGAAGCTTCCCTTGACCCCCATGAATACACGCCACTTTGTAGGCTTAATGTTATCACATGTATGGTGTTTGTAATAGATGCCCCTTTCCATTCAAATGGCGGGTGCAAAGCGCTGGATTTATTTTGGAGTAGGTAACCTACTTTTTGAAGTGATTTATTTGACATTCAGATGAAAACATCATGACTGGTTGTGTTCAAGACACATTCAAATGTAATAAATGTTTACAGTTAAATTCCATGTCTTTACTATAAAGCCCATAAAAAATGGACCCCGAATGTCACGGTATAATTCGCACTCTGGATGGCAGTTTCAAGTGAATTTAATACTGTATGCTAATACTCGTATATAAAATCCTGACCTTGAATGCAAACACTGTATAACAAGACTTTTGGAATGTATTTATGATTTATTTGAAAAGGGAAATGTACCAAACCTAATCTGAAGCATTAAATGCGATGAACCATCACAATTATATTGAACAAATTTGATTAATGTGGCAATCAGAAGTAGAAACAATAACAAAGTGTTCTCTCTGCCCCGTTTCGGTAAAACGCTGAGGGACGGGGCTAGGGAACTGTAACCTCTATAGATGCTAGGACTAACCATCCATGATATCAAAATTATAGTTTTAACCATGTTTTGAGGCTATAGTGTTTGTTTAAATTTAATTGGTTTACAAACATTGAAGTAAGACAAGCTTATATTTTGGGTTCTGATGGGGTACGACGGTTGAATTAAGCTCATGAGGCATTCATAAGTTACTGTATGTTCTTCAAGAATCAATGGGTACATGTCATGAATTTATAAGTCCAAAAATGGATGAAGCAACTGCTGATTGACCCTTTAAGGTTAAAAATGTTATGGCCTCCCTAAACTAGGGAGGAGGATGTGTGGAGTATGTATCCCACTAAAGCTTCTTCAGTCAAGCTAACACTATTAACTTATATATACCCACGTCTCTATTTGAGGCCCAGCCTCACTGTCTTATTTTACAGTAATACAATTCACACTGCATGTCCCAAAAAAGTATTTCTAAGTTAATACCGGTAAAAACAAAAAATGTTTAATTGCCCACGTATAAATGATATTATTTTAAATAGCTCAGAACAAAAAAAATCATTATTACACATGACACACACACACACACACACACACACACACACACACACACACACACACACACACACACACAAAGATGTATTCTGGGGTACAGATGCTTCTTTTGCTTGTGGGAGGAGATTATATCCCACACAAAGGAGTGATTACATGGTAGAATGAGCTCGATATTAAAACATGATCACCTTTCACCAGAGCTCAGGTGGGAACAATCATGGCTAGATGTTACAGCAATTATACCAATTACAAACTGAGGTGAAGCACATATCTAGCCCGACTAGTAGCAAATAATTTGCATTTGATAAAAGGGTTTTTGGGCCTCAGTACTCAGTGCAATTCTTCTTGCTCTCTATTTTCAAAATATGCCAATATATAGGCCTACAGTATTTTGTGAATTTGATCCTAATATACTTATTATTTGCAAATTTTCATGAAAAAAACAACAACCAAAAATTATAGCAGGAAATATTTATCTCTCTCTCTCTCTCTCTCTCTCTCTCTCTCTCTCTCTCTCTCTCTCTCTCTCTCTCTCTCTCTCTCTCTCTCTCTCTCTCTCTCTCTCTCTCTCTCTCTCTCTCTCTCTCTCTCTCTCTCTCTCTCTCTCTCTCTCTCTCTCTCTCTCTCTCTCTCTCTCGTTGAAACTGAGGTGGTATTGTGACATGTCTGTCTGTGTGAGAGGAGAGGGCCACCCTGCTCCACCCTGTGCCACAGTCATTTCCTCTAATGGCCATATAATCGCCTCAAAAATAGAGAGAACGAGAGAAAAGAGAGAGAAAAGAAACAAGACACAGCATCAAAGGAGAGCAAAAAGAGGGCGATGCGCCTCTTCTCCTCATCCATTTCTCAGACACAGCGAAAATAAAGTCATTTTGGCGGATAGAGGGAGGAGAGGATGAGAGGAGAGGAGAGGAGAGGAGAGGAGAGAATGGTTTTGAGAGAATGAGAGGATGAGAGCGAGCCAAGATGGATGAGAGCAGAATCGTCCAATGAGGCGAAGAGAGATAACCATCAGTAATTCGGCGCTCAAACAGATTATCATTTGTTACCAGGCTTGACCAATGGAGTGTCCCGTTGTCGGAACCAAACGACTATGCGGAATGGAGTGAGGGAGGAAAGAGGGACGATGAAGAGAACGAAGAGTGTAGGGGAGGAGGAGGGAAGGAGCACATATCCTCATTGGAAGGGGTGTGGGGAATTTCCTGTCGCCATTTTGACTCCATCCATCGAGTGTGCAGGTAGCAAAGAGAATATCCACCGCCAGAGCTATCATAACCCCCTTCAGTCATGTTTAATATCGTTTAATATCACCCTTAGAGAGACGCATCAGGGTACAGAGAGATGAGCTTAGTACAGCCTGTCCCTAATAACATGACGAACAGCAGCGCTGTGTAATTGACTATGACACCCGTACAAGGGCATGCTAATAGCACATAGAGAAATCACACACTAAACAACAGCACATACAGTAATCCATGGTAGGAGGAATTGGACAGCCACACAATAGGACATCGAACACGTACTTTCAAAAACATAATTTCTTCAGTTTAGACTGACTAATGAATGTAAAATGCATAGGTTTTCGTCAGAATGCATTTCACACAGTCTACAGTGTACATTTTGGTTCTACAGTGCATTAGAACAAATACATTCATTTTGTGGTTTGAATTTGATTCGTCCTATTTCATAGTCTTTAAGGCCATTAACCAATAGGCCTTTATTTCATAGCTTTGACAACAAATAAATGGCAACTGTGAATCAGTGCCTTTATCTCAATATCAATATTTCCATACCTATTTTATTTGTCAAAAGAATAACAACATCCACAAACTAAAATGGTTTCCTCACATTCCTGATTACCAACCAGACCATTTACCCCTAGGCTCGGAGAGAGAGAGAGAGAGAGAGAGAGAGAGAGAGAGAGAGAGAGAGAGAGAGAGAGAGAGAGAGAGAGAGAGAGAGAGAGAGAGAGAGAGAGAGAGAGAGAGAGAGAGAGAGTTAGAGAGAAGAGAGAGGGAGAGGGAGGGGGGGGTGCGGCACAGTGAATCTCCCCCGCGCCTGGTGCCTTCTGTCTGGAGCGGCGGCGTAGGCATAACTCCCGGAACTGAAGAAGCATGACAGGCCCTGAGTCCCTGGAGACTTTTCATTTACTCCCCAACATAATACAGGGTTATTGGCCATTATCTCTGCTGTCAGTGCCTGTGTAGATACCTAATGAAGGGCCAGCCGATGCCTCCGCTCCCTCCGCCGTCGCTACAGCCACTGCCAACGCAGCCACTGCCGACGCACCACTGCCATTTCTCAGCTGAGCAGCCGTTGCCTTGGTGACCGGGGAAAGCAACAATGGTTGGTTGAGAAAGGGGAGAGGACAGGAGAAGGGGGAGAGGGGTGGAGGGAGTGGGGGTAGTTGTGGTAGGACAGCCCATAATTTCCCACTTGAAGCGGATAAGACAGGCATTTAATAAAGCGAGGCCAAGCTCTCGTGATACGTTCCATCCGAGCCGAGCACCCAAACAGACAGCGGACTGACTGTTTCTAGAATCTACCTCCACCATTTTCACATTTGCTTCCTGCGTGTTGAGGTAACCTACCTAGCATACAACAGGCCTATGGATGGTAGAAACAAGCAGGAAATGATTAAGGGAAATTAACAATCAGTTTGGAGAGGTGTATTATCTAGGTTTCTGAGGCATGTCAATGCCATTGCCTGAGAAGGTAATAGTCTGAATTGATACCAACATGACAACATGACAAAGATGATGGTGATTGACACTAAATATCCATCTCACATATATGCCAATATGAGATCGAAATGGCTTCAAAAAACTGAATTGTCTACAAAAATCGGGTAGAGTATGAAGGAAATGGCTTGGCAACAACAACAAAAAAGATGGGATTTTGTTGCTGATCTTTATAAGAGGACTTGACAATATCTGCAGCATCAGCAGGCTAGCTTCAAGGACGTCATTTACGTATGACAAGCTTTTCCGTGTGTGTGTATGTGTGTGTGTGTGTGTGTATGTGCGTGTGTGTGTGTGTGTGTGCGTATGTGTGTTTGTGTGTGCGTGCATGCATTTGTACGTATGTGCATGCGTCTTCTGGGCTTGATGGAGAGCAAGGATAAATGCAGCAATAAAGAGCCTTGAATTTGAATTTTAGAGAGAGTACTTAAATATGCTTTCCTCCACTTGAGACAGACTTTCATATATTTTGTATATTTTGACAATATTTTCATATATTTTTACAAAACACAGTAAAACTTGAAAATACCAGAATGATATTACTTTAAACAACAACAAGTATCAGACATCAGCATCTAAGGACAGACAGAGATGTCATTCCTTCCGAGCCAGCCTGTGCAACTACCCTCCCGTCCCTTTTATATGTGAAAAGATACAATTACATTCTGACAGGAGATCATCATCACACCAGGCCAGCTTCATCTAAATGTTAAACTAATTTACAGACGGGACATTCTGAATATTTGTCATTAATACGACTTGGTGTCAGGGGGGACACATTTCAGCGTGACAAGACCAGGAAGTGACAGGGGTAGGGGAGAGTAGGGTAAGTTCAGCCAAAGGGTTAGTTGAGCCACCCCTTGTTTCTAGGAAAAAATTAAAAATAATTATGACCAAATATTTATGAAGCAGTCATCATTTCACGGAGTCTGTGAAGGAAGAAAACACATGGACAGCAATTTAGGTCCAAAAAACGGATTTTGACTAAGTAAATTAATTTGTTGTGTTATAGGTTTCATGACGCTTGTATCTAAACCAAAGTAGTTTTAAGATTGCTTTATACATCAGTTGGGGTCTGAGAGAAGGGAAGAAGTCCATTTGAGCAGCAGCAAGAGATGAAACAATTTACTGAATGACAGTGTAGAGGTACATTGACAAATAAGTTAACGGACATGTACTTTTGCGAAAGAGAGGCTATGATAGATAAGGTCTTATCTGATGACATGGAGTCTGAGCTTGCTAAACATATCAAGAATCTCGCAGACCAGTTTCATGGACTTAGTAGCTTCAAATGTAGAGAACTTGCCTACGAATTGGCCCATCAAAACAACATCCCTGTCCCAGACAACTGGTCAAGAAATGGAAGGGTAAGTGATATTGAACAGAGAGATCTACACTGAGGGTACAAAACATTAGGCACACCTGTTCTTTCCATGACATAGACGGAAAACTATGATCCTTTGTTGATGTCACGTAAATCCACTTCAATTAGTGTAGATGAAGGGGAGTAGACAGGTTAAAGAAGGATTTTTAAGCCTTGAGACAATTGAGACATGGATTGTGTATGTGTGCCATTCAGAGGGTGAATGGGCAAGACAAAATATTTAAGTGCCTTTGAACAGGGTATGATAGTAGGTGCCAGGTGCACTGGTTTGAGTGTGTCAAGATCTGCAAAGCTGCTGGGTTTTTCAAGCTCAACAGTTTCCCGTGTGTATCAAGAATGGTCCACCACCCAAAGGACATCCGGACAACTTGAAACAACTGTGGGAAGAATTGGAGTGAACTTCTTTAACCTACAAGGCCGCAGGGCCAGACGGATTACCAGGACGTGTACTCCGAGCATGTGCTGACCAACTGGCAAGTGTCTTCACTGACATTTTCAACATGTCCCTGACTGAGTCTGTAATACCAACATGTTTCAAGCAGACCACCATAGTCCCCGTGCCCAAGAACTCTAAGATAACCTGCCTAAATGACTACCGACCCGTAGCACTGACGTCTGTAGCCATGAAGTGCTTTGAAAGACTGGTCATGGCTCACATCAACAGCATAATCCCAGAAACCCTAGACCCACTCCAATTTGCATACCGCCCCAACAGATCCACAGATGATGCAATCTCTATCGCACTCCACACTGCCCTTTCCCACCTGGACAAGAGGAACACCTACGTGAGAATGCTATTCATTGACTACAGCTCAGTATTCAACACCATAGTGCCCTCTAAGCTCATCACTAAGCTAAGGATCCTGGGACTAAACACCTCCCTCTGCAACTGGATCCTGGACTTCCTGACGGGCCGCCCCCAGGTGGTAAGGGTAGGTAACAACACATCTGCCACACTGATCCTCAACACGGGGGCCCCTCAGGGGTGCGTGCTCAGTCCCCTCCTGTACTCTCTGTTCACCCATGAGTGCATGGCCAGGCACGACTCCAACACCATCATTAAGTTTGCCGACGACACAACAGTGGTAGGCCTGATCACCGACAACGATGAGACAGCCTATAGGGGAGGAGGTCAGAGATCTGGCCGTGTGGTGCCAGGACAACAACCTCTCCCTCAACGTGACCAAGACAAAGGAGATGATTGTGGACTACAGGAAAAAAAAGAGGACTGAGCACGCCCCCATTCTCATCGACGGGGCTGTAGTGGAACAGGTTGAGAGCTTCAAGTTCCTTGGTGTCCACATCACCAACGAACTATCATGGTCCAAACACACCAAGACAGTCGTGAAGAGGGCACGACAAAGCCTATTCCCCCTCAGGAGACTAAAAAGATTTGGCATGGGTCCTCAGATCCTCAAAAAATTCTACAGCTGCACCATCGAGAGCATCCTGACTGGTTGCATCACCGCCTGGTATGGCAACTGCTTGGCCTCTGACCACAAGGCACTACAGAGGGTAGTGCGTACGGCCCAGTACATCACTGGGGCAAAGCTCCCTGCCATTCAGGACCTCTATACCAGGCGGTGTCAGAGGAAGGCCCTCAAAATTGTCAAAGACTCCAGCCACCCTAGTCATAGACTGTTCTCTCTGCTACCGCACGGCAAGCGGTACCGGAGTGCCAAGTCTAGGTCCAAAAGACTTCTCAACAGCTTCTACCCCAAGCCATAAGACTCCTGAACAGCTAATCATGGCTACCCGGACTATTTGCACTGCCCCCCACCCCATCCTTTTACGCTGCTGCTACTCTGTTAAGTATTTATGCATAGTCACTTTAACTCTACCCACATGTACATATTACCTCAACTACCTCAACTAGCCGGTGCCCCCGCACATTGACTCTGCAACGGTACCCCCCTGTATATATAGCCTCCCTACTGTCACTTTATTTTACTGTATATATAGCCTCCCTACTGTCACTTTATTTTACTTCTGCTCTTTTTTTCTCAACACTTTTTCTGTTGTTGTTTTATTCTTACTTTTTTTGTTTAAAATAAATGCACTGTTGGTTAAGGGCTGTAAGTAAGCATTTCACTGTAATGTCTGCACCTGTTGTATTCGGCGCATGTGACCAATAAAAGTTGATTTGATTTGATTTGATTTGAATATGGACCAGCATCCCTGTGGAACGCTTTTGACACCTTGTAGAGTCCATGCCACAACGAATTGAGGCTATTCTGAGGGCAAAAGGGGGTGCAACTGAATATTAGAAAGGTGTTCCTAATGTTTGTACACTCAGTGTATATCTGAATGTAGGTATACATTAAAGGTATACAATATACCACACCCCATTCCATGAATTAAACTTTGACCTACCAGCACCATCTTCCACTGTCACAGGACACCATCTTCCACTGTCCCCAAGGCGGCTCAACTTACCATGTCCTTATGCTCAACTTACCCCATACCAGGGTAAGTAGTGCCAAGAGAGCACTTTTTTGGGACAAGATATATTTTCAAAACTGTTATGTTTACATGCATTCTGATTATTTCCAGGGATACACAACATCCTGAAATATATGTAGATATCTTTGTTAGAAAGAATACTATATTTCCCTTGACATAGTGATGCTGAATGTTAGAAATGGCTCAACTAACCCCACTCTCCCCTAAATGTTGAAATATTACAATTAGCTCTATTAAAGTATGAGGAGAAAGGTCATTGGCTATTTACCTGTCACCTGACACATCCCTGAAGGCTCATAGGCTTAATGTCAACGCTGAGTTAGCGTAGTTAGCTTATCTACGGGCCACAGCACTAATCCATTGGTTGTATTGGATAAATAGGATAGAATGTTATGTGGCTGTGAAAAACACACTCTGGCAGGGTAGAGTCTAAGGAACGTGTCTAAATAATCACATGGCATACTTTCATACCATGAATGTCTGTTTAAAAGATTACTGGGGAAGAGTGTCTGAAAGTGTGTATGTAGTGTGATTGGAGTTGAGATTTGGTCTATCTATGATGTACATTGTACAACTCCCTTCCACGAACACTGAAAGCTTAAATAAATAGGTAGCCCTAATCTAATGTCCTAAAAAATTGAATCTGTGGCTTAAATAAATAGGTAGCCCTAATCTAAAAAGTTGCTATAAAATATAAAAGGGATTGATTTTGTTTCAATACGAATTAATAGGACTTTCAAACTGAATCCAGACCTACACATAGCATGTGTCTGTCTGTGTGTGTGCGAGTGTGTGTGTGTGTGTGCTCTGATAATCCACTTGGCATTTAAAGTGCATACACTGTACCTTGCATGATGCACTCAATCCAGCCAGCATCTAAGACAGTCACACACTGTGCATTTATCTCTAACCTCCCTATATTACCCATCCACGTCCCTAGAAACGTAATAATCAACTAATGTTGGGCCTAATGGTGTCTGTGTGTGGGAGTGTTCTGGCATTTTTAAAACCTCCTTTCTTAAACACAACACTGGGAGAGTACTCAGGATGCAATAAGATGAAAGTAATGGTGCGATAGAACAGATAAAACTATAAAGCAGGGTTCCCCAACTGGCGGCCAATGGGAATTTGGCCCCCGGGTGATGTTATTTGGCCCCCCAAGTTTTCTAATCTGTTGCACATAAAGTACTGTAAAAACACCAGCAAATCAGCTCTAAGTGATTTTAATTTGGGAATTCTGTTACAAACTATTCCCATGCATAATAGAGAGATATACAGTGGGGAGAACAAGTATCTGATACACTGCCGATTTTGCAGGTTTTCCTACTTACAAAGCATGTAGAGGTCTGTAATTTGTATCATAGGTACACTTCAACTGTGAGAGATGGAATCTAAAACAAAAATCCAGAAAATCACATTGTATGATTTTTAAGTAATTAATTTGCATTTTATTGCATGACATAAGTATTTGATCACCTACCAACCAGTAAGAATTCCGGCTCTCACAGACCTGTTCGTTTTTCTTTAAGAAGCCCTCCTGTTCTCCACTCATTACCTGTATTAACTGCACCTGTTGAACTCGTTACCTGTATAAAAGACACCTGTCCACACATTCAATCAAACAGACTCCAACCTCTCCACAATGGCCAAGACCAGAGAGCTGTGTAAGGACATCAGGGATACAATTGTAGACCTGCACAAGGCTGGGATGGGCTACAGGACAATAGGCAAGCAGCTTGGTGAGAAGGCAACAACTGTTGGCGCAATTATTAGAAAATAGAAGAAGTTCAAGATGACGGTCAATCACCCTCGGTCTGGGGCTCCATGCAAGATCTCACCTCGTGGGGCATCAATGATCATGAGGAAGGTGAGGGATCAGCCCAGAACTACACGGCAGGACCTGGTAAATGACCTGAAGAGAGCTGGGACCACAGTCTCAAAGAAAACCATTAGTAACACACTACGCCGTCATGGATTCAAATCCTGCAGCGCACGCAAGGTCCCCCTGCTCAAGCCAGCGCATGTCCAGGCCCGTCTGAAGTTTGCCAATGACCATCTGGATGATCCAGAGGAGGAATGGGAGAAGGTCATGTGGTCTGATGAGACAAAAATAGAGCTTTTTGGTCTAAACTCCACTCGCCGTGTTTGGAGGAAGAAGAAGGATGAGTACAACCCCAAGAACACCATCCCAACCGTGAAGCATGGAGGTGGAAACATCATTCTTTGAGGATGCTTTTCTGCAAAGGGGACAGGACGACTGCACCGTATTGAGGGGAAGATGGATGGGGCCATGTATCGCGAGATCTTGGCCAACAACCTCCTTCCCTCAGTAAGAGCATTGAAGATGGGTCGTGGCTGGGTCTTCCAGCATGACAACGATCCGAAACACACAGCCAGGGCAACTAAGGAGTGGCTCCGTAAGAAGCATCTCAAGGTCCTGGAGTGGCCTAGCCAGTCTCCAGACCTGAACCCAATAGAACATCTTTGTAGGGAGCTGAAAGTCCGTATTGCCCAGCGACAGCCCCGAAACCTGAAGGATCTGGAGAAGGTCTGTATGGAGGAGTGGGCCAAAATCCCTGCTCCAGTGTGTGCAAACCTGGTCAAGACCTACAGGAAACGTATGATCTCTGTAATTGCAAACAAAGGTTTCTGTACCAAATATTAAGTTCTGCTTTTCTGATGTATCAAATACTTACGTCATGCAATAAAATGCAAATTATTTTCTTAAAAATCATACAATGTGATTTTCTGGATTTTTGTTTTACATTCCGTCTCTCACAGTTGAAGTGTACCTGTGATAAAAATTACAGACCTCTACATGCTTTGTAAGTAGGAAAACCTGCAAAATCGGCAGTGTATCAAATACTTGTTCTCCCCACTGTATGTTGTGTAAGCAAGGTTTGAAATTATTATGTTTTAGTCAAATATTATATCTGTTTCGGCTTCTTGCGGTCAATTTGCAGTCTACAAATGTAATTATGTTCAGGCCCCCTGACCATCCGCTCAAGAAAAAAATTTGGATAACCTATTATTAGGATAACCTATTATTACACCTAAGCCTTTGGGGGGAATAAGTATGTTTTGAAGTGACTGTCTTATATCTGAGAGAAATAATAAAGCAGTTCAGTATTATCTATACATTTGTTATCGTGGAATGACCCGTACACCTTTGACGTGGAAATGCCCTATTCACTTCCATTCATTTTTTGGCCCAGTACTGGGTTACTTTCAAACAAGTCTTGTGAGGCTTGTGGGCATGGTGGGGTCATATTAGTTTGTAGCCCAAACCATTCGAACGCTACAGACAGAAGTTGTTCAGACGAGTGCCGTGAAGCTCCTGTGAAAGCAGAGAACACCATCGTGTTTGTGAGATTCTCAGCTTTCCATAGTCATTTTAGTTTCTAGACAAACCATTCAGACTCTGCAGACGTTTTCGTGAGAAGATCGATTGTCGGGTTGTCTCCTGCTCTGACAAATACCCGCTGTAGCGCTGCCACGGTCGTCACTAGTTAACACAGTCACAAAGTCTTAAACCCTGTCTATTTCTAAAACGTCTCTTCTTAAAATCTAATTTTAAACCTAACCCTAACCTTAACCACACTGATAACATTATGCCTAACCCTAACCTTAACCACAATGATAACATTATGCCTAACCCTAACCACACTGATAACATTATGCCTAACCCTAATTTTAAATAAAGACCAAAAAGCACATTTATTTTCATACATTTTTACGATATCCTATAGGCAATTTTGACTTTGTGGCAGATACGGAAAGCCGACATGCAAAAAAAATCTCTAGCTTAAACAGATTGATTTTGTTATGCTAATTACATTACCGTGGTGCGTGGACATTGACTCTAGGGTTTAATGGATTTATATGGTACAGTACACTCTATAGGAACATATTTGTGTGATTTGTCATATTTGTTGGTCTGTTTGTTATCATATAGCTACTTATCTCTTGTAGTGAAACATTGGTTATTAAGTTCTCTCTCTCGCTCTCTATTTCTCTCTCTCTCTCCTCTATCTCTATATATCTGTCTCTCTCTCAACCCCTCTTTCGCTCTCTCTTTCTACCCCCCTACCCCTCTCTACCAGTAAATTGGTAGGCAGCTGGGACCTGCAGCTGCAGCAGTGAGTGTCACCCACCACTGAGCCCTGTGGACAGTGGAGAGCTCCAGTGCTTCACCCTCTGAGACCAAAGGGCTAAAAATAGGACCCTCAAAGTTAGGGGACGTCTCCTTCCCTCTCCCTCCCTCCATGTCTGCTTCCTCTCAGCTAGTATGAGCATCAGTCTACTGTACAGTAGGGGTTTAATACAGACACAAAATAAAAGTGTGTGTGTGCGGTGTGTGTGTGTGTGTGTGTGTGTGTGTGTGTGTGTGTGTGTGTGTGTGTGTGTTGAGCTATATTGTGCTGAGGCAGCAGTGACATCTTGACATGCAGAAAATGGGTTGGATAATGCAGTGTCCATAACTATCATAAACAACACACATATGTCTGACCACTGCTAGTGTACATTGAAAGGGATTGGTAGGGGAGCTCTCTACTACTCTCTAACATACAATTTTCTCAGCAAACATTCTTCAAAAGGCTAGTCTTACCCTCAGGCTCCATAATTCCTGGCACCTCTACATGCAAACATTTGAGTATTTCTGTGTGGGGGGGGGAAGGGAGAAAGAGAGAGAGAGAGGAAGGGGGGTGAGCGAGAGAGCGCAGTGATTTTAGAAAACAGCAGGGGACCCCATCATCATCCCTCAAACCCCCATCAACCCCTCCCTAACACACACACACTGTGCCACCGCCGCTCTCGTCTTCCCTGAGGCTAAGTGGTGTTAACCCTTTCTCCCCTGGGACCTAGACAAAAGCCCCCCTAGGACAGCCAATAATCAAGCCTTTTCACAAAGACCCACTAGTCCTTTATCATCCCCCCTCCCTCTATTCTCTCCTCATCCTCTTTCTCCTCCCTTCTCTATCCCTTACTGTGTCTTTTCCCATCATCCATCTCTCCTCATCATCCCATCTAACTTCCTCCACCTATCCTTTCTCTTCGCTTTCTCCAACACCGCCCCTCTAAATCGTTTCCCTCCCTCTGTTTCATTCTCTCCTCTGTCCTCTCCTCCTCCTCCCCTCCTCTTTCCACAGCTTCCGGCTGACATACTTCAGGGGGATTTTGTTGTTGTTGTTGTTGTTGCCCAAATTCACTCTGACGTTTCTCTACATGATTGAGTCTGGCACAACGAAATACAGAAATTATTGTTATTTGTTAAATGGTAATAACTACAATATTTAGGAAATTTGTAAATTGAATCCTGCTTAGGATTTGTAACTCTAAATAAAAATAGTAACATATTTCATGCTTGAAGCTGCTTGCTGTTATACTGTATCCCTTTTTTATTTTTTCATGAAAACATTATCCAATGAGATTCCATGTATGTATCTCTGTCTGAAGTAGTAACTGCTGGATCATAAGCAGTTATTGATCTAGTGACCACAAGTATCTAGGGAGATGTGAGAGGGGCAAGTAGACGACGCAGATTATGTATCTGTCAATAACTCATTATTTATATTGCTCTCTCACAAAGGTAAAACAAGGAAACGTAAAAATATACAAGTATGAACTCTCTGACTGTAAGAGCATTTCATTTCACATACTATTGACAGCCCTGGCCCTTTACCTGGGGACAGAGATGGTTGGATGGGGGATAAGGGGGGGAGAGAGAGAGAGAGAGAGAGAGAGAGAGAGAGAGAGAGAGAGAGAGAGAGAGAGAGAGAGAGAGAGAGAGAGAGAGAGAGAGAGAGAGAGAGAGAGAGAGAGAGAGAGACAGAGAGAGAGAGACAGAGAGAGAGAGACAGAGAGAGAGAGACAGAGAGAGAGAGAGACAGAGAGAGAGACAGAGAGAGAGAGAGAGAGAGAGAGAGAGACAGAGAGAGAGAGAGAGAGAGAGAGAGAGAGAGAGAGAGAGAGAGAGAGAGAGAGGGGGGGGATGACGGCGGAATAGAAAGGGCAGAAGCCTGAAGGGATAAGCGGAGCTACTCATGTGTAACTTCACTCACGCGCCGGCTTGATTGCCTGGTTTTTTCGACCGTATCTTTTTTTCTGTCTTTCCCGAGGAGAGATTGACACAGTGGATTCTCCCTGCCCCCTCTCTATCCACCTGCTGGGACCTGAGTCTGATGAGCTTTCTCCACTCTGAATGGAGTCAGCAGCCCTGTGCACAGCTGTCTATTTACACCCACTGTTCAGTGTGTGTGTGTGTGTGTGTGTGTGTGTGCAAGTGCGCGTTTGTGTCCAACTCTCTGGATTTCGACACCTGAGAGAGAGAAGGAAGGCAGGGAGAAATCTGTAAAATGAAAAAAACATGGAATACAAAGGCACCAGTCTAAAGATGAAAGCCATACAGTAGTGAAAATACTATCATATAGTGATATATAGATGTAGGATCTTAATTTGATCATTCTTTTGTTGCTGAAAAAAGAAAATGCAAACTTGTAGTGTATTTTAGTTTTTAAAAGGCTTCTAAAGTTTGTAATTTCCACTTTGAAATGTCAGACTTGATTTGCTTCACATTTCCTTTTGCTGCAGGATTATTTTCCTGCTGTAGCAAACTGGCTCAAATTAAGATCCTACATCTGTATGCTTTATTGCAAGCAGGTCTATTCTTCTTGCTGTTTGTTATAGACAACTTGCCGAACTTTACATTTATGAATAAGTAGAACCAGGTAGAAGTGTCCATTGTCTGTTGTTAAGAGGCTGTGGATGAGTGTCAGAGAGCTCAGAGGGTGTGTGTGTGTGTGCGTGTGCGGGGGTGCGTGTGTGATTGTGTGTGTGACGGGGGCAGGATCTGGAAAGGGAGAGATAAGGTGTCCATCCTGCGAGCAGCTGGCTGCAGCCATGGCACCCTGACAGAGAGCAGAGATATGGCCTGAATGGTAATCTACTAAATACACACACACACACAGACACACACACACACAAATACACACAAACCTTATCAAAAACCATATTTGCTCAGGCGACAGATTAATTAGAAATAATGTGTATGGCAACCATCAAACCACCAAAACTAGGAGCACAGAAAGAGACCAATAAACTACAACAGCGTTGGGTTTGAGACAAATGTGTTGCAGAAGTGTAGGGACCAACATCAAGCCCTGTTACCCTGTTATGATACCTGGCTATAGCATCCTCGGCAGGGATGGACATGATACACGATACAAAACACGATAAACTCACAATACACACACCATAGAAACACGATACACACACAATAAACACATGACAACTAGACAGGTATCAGAAGAATCATCTGCATCATCCTTTCAGTGTATTATACAGTGACCTTTTCCTCTCAGAAACGTTACAAGTGTCTGGAGTCTGGAGACATCCCTGACGTATTCTGTGTTTGCCACTACTCTATGCCTACAAGACAACAGAACAACACAGGTCTCCAAGGATTAATAGTCTTAAAATGGTCAGTTTCAGGGCTGAATTTTAACAGAAGGTCAGACATCGAGGGCCAAAATGTGCAATACTACAAAAATATATACAGTACCAGTCAAAAGTTTGGACACATTTACTCATTGGTTGAGAGAATGCCAAGGGTGTGCAAAGCTGTCTTCAAGGCAAAGGGTGGCTACTTTGAAGAATCTAAAATCTAAAATATATTTTGATTTGTTTATCACTTTTTTGGTTACTACATGATTCCATATGTGTTATTTCATAGTTTTGATGTCTTCACTATTATTCTACAATATAGAAAATAGTAAAAATAAAAGAAAAACCCTGGAATGAGTAGGTGTGTACAAACGTTTGACTAGTACTGTCGTGAAAATGATTTGTGGAAAAGACATATGATGTGCAGTGATCCCATTTGGACAGTGTGACTACAGCAGCTAGTATGATTCAACCTGACAGACAAGCATTCTTACACCTCCAAAATCTACAAACCTTAAAACACAAGCTCTCAGGGAGTGAAGTCTAGAACAGCTCCCATAGGAGGCCTGCTGTCTGCCTGTTTACCACACACATTCACCCACCCACGCACGCACACACACAATCTCCCCCCACCCCCCCCCCCACCCCCCCGCACACACACTGAGTTCTGAGCATGACAGAAAAACTGCAAACATCTCTCCTTCTGTCACTGCAGCAAAGCAACTGTCAAGAACAGAAGAGGAGAAGAACACAGGACTGAAGCCACTTCAATCCACTCCAGCCCGTTCCAAACGTAACATCCTCTAACCACTTAGTCTCTATGAGGGTGTTATAAAAGAAAGCTCTCCTCGTTAGGACTTGTGGCCAAAACTCACCTTGTCTGCTGAACACATATATATATATAAGTGTGTGTGTGTAGACTCTCCTATTGTTATTTAATGCTCTGCAGTGGAACTGAGGAGACGATGGCCTGTACAGGCTGGTGTGAAGGAATGGAGCGTTTACATTTGAGTTATTTACTGTTACAGAATGCTATTATAAGCCCAGAATGACTCAATACAACAGTACTGTCAGTAACACATTACTGTACGTCAATGCTGTACTAATCATTGTCCTAGCCTACCTGTTGCCAACCCCTTTTAATCCATGTTCACAACCTAGCCCACCTTAGAATTTACAGGGAAATATCCAAAGGGTTTTGATAGGCTTCACAAGATCCTGCTGCTTTTCTCCAGAATAAATACATTGAGCCCAATGCCTCTGAGGCAGCCGAGGCAGAAATCAAATATTGGTTAATCAACTGAGCCGGCTTCAACAAACTGCTAGCTCCGCTATTGGTAACCCCACCAGGCAAGGCTGGGCATACTCTCTCCCTGTGTTCTCTCTGCCACAGTTCAACTTCAAAGGCAGTCTCTCTCCTGTAGAATGCAGTCGACAGCAGAAAGAACGTTTGATGTAATGCATTTCAGAAATCTTTAATATGATAATCTGTGTGTGGAAATTCTGCCTGGAAAAATACACGTACATTACTTTGCATAAAAACACAGTAGCTTGAATACACACTGACTTCAACTGTGTGCAATGCTGGATGTCAAGGCTAAATCCTACAGGTTATAGTACCTTAGCATTTCTCACCCTGACTGCCCTCTCCTTTACCCAAATCAACTACCTCTGTGTGTATATCCAACAGACAGATCAACCATTTAATAAACAAGTTCTATGCTTACAGAGGTGGGCCCAAAGTCGGAGAACTACGCTGGTTATACCTTTGAACAAAGTTGACATTTCCTAAAACAAAGTTGACATTTCCAGACCTTCCCTGCACACAACCTCACTTGTCTCTTGCGATCATCTCACTGGTGCAGTATCTAGACCAGCAGCACAGCACAAGTCTAAAATAACAGTGTGGGGTCTTTCAGACGGCCGAGGCATCCACAGGACTGCCTGTGTCCTCAGCATCTGTCAGTCCAGCATCTTTCTCTTTGTCTCTATCTCTCTTTCTCTCTGTCCCTCTTTCTCTCTCTGTGTCTTATTGATTTCTCTCTCTTTTTACTCATGCCATGTAATATAAAAACCCTCATTCAAAATGAATCAACATTAGTGAGACCTCAAAAAAGTGTAAATATCACGTGCATTTTCACATTCAAAATGTAATGCAGATTGAACAAAACACCATCCCAAAGAGAGGAAAAGAAAGAGAGAGAGAGAAAGAGAGAGAAGTAGATTATGCCTGTTTCATCGACCTGTTCATTTCTTGTCCGTGTCTGTGGGTCCTGTGGGTGAGAATTGGAGGATTGGGTCTTGATGACAGTAACTGACTAAGACTGACTGTGACGTCTCACTTCCTGCCCTACATATGAGAGCCCTCACTTACCCCTCCCCAAATGATGCCTCTGTCTGACACACACACTCCATCCAGTGATTATTTTGGTCTTAAGAGGGATATAGAGGGGTGGAGGGGCTTAAGGGGACTGTAGGGGGTAGAGGTCTGATTGGACTGCCCAGGGTAATTGGGTTAATTTGGCCCCTTGGCACATGTGCTTGAATCAGCCTCGTCAACCAAGAAAAAGGCCCGGGGCAGCTAGAGCAGACCGTCAAACCACTGAGAGGGAATGAAGTTCGACAGAAAAAGAGGGTGCCCCCCACTTGAGCAGAGGGGCAGAAGATGGAGGGAGGAAGAAAGGGAGAATGGGGAGGATAGAAGGGTTTGTATGATTTGGAAGGATGGAGAGGGAGGGCCACTAAATGTAAGACTCAAACTCTTCATGTAATAAGACAATGAACCCAGAAGAAAGCAAACACAAAAGGATTGTGTCACATCTGATCTGTCTGATATCAAATGGCTGGAGAGCAGTGTGGCCTCTCCCTCTCTCTCTCCTTCTCTCTCACACACACTCTCTCTCTCCCCCTCAATCTCTCTCACTCTCTAACTTTCTATATGCCCCCCTCTCTCTCATTCTTCCTCTCTATATGAAATGGAAAGATTGTAAACTCTGATTATCAGGCTAAATCAGGGCTGAGATTATCACAACTCAGACTACAGATGGAGGATATTAATTTGATCACCCTAGTTGCAGGAAATGTCCTGTACAGCAGGACATGCAAACGTGTAATGTATTCAAGGTTTAAAAAGGCTTCATAAGTTTGCAATTTACACTTCAACATTTCTGACTTGATTTGCCTTAAATAAATGTTTTATCAACCCCAAATGTATGTGGACACCCATTCAAATGAGTGGATTCTGCTATTTCAACCACACCCGTTGCTGACAGGTGTATAAAATCGAGCACACAGTCATGCAATCTCCATAGACAAACATTGGCAGATGAATGGCCTTACTTAAGAGCTCAGTGACTTTCAACGTAGCACCACCTTTCCAACAAGTCAGTTCATCAAATTTCTGCCCTGCAAAAGCTGACTCGGTCAACTGTAAGGGCTGTTATTGTGAAGTGGAAATGTCTAGGCGCAACAACGGCTCAGCCGCAAAGTGGTAGGCCACACAAGCTCACAGAACGGGACCGCCGAGTGCTGAAGCGTGTAGCGCGTAAAAATTGTCTGTCCTCGGTTGCAACACTCACTACCAAGTTCCAAACTGCCTCTGGAAACAATGTCAGCACAAGAACTGTTCGTTGGGAGCTTCATGAAATGGGTTTCCATGGCCGAGCAGCCGCACACAAGCCTAAGATCACCATGCGCAATGCCAAGCGTCGGCTGGAATGGTGTAAAGCTCGCCGCCTTTGGACTCTGGAGCGGTGGAAACGCATTCTCTGGAGTGATGAATTACGCTTCACCATCTGGCAGTCTGACGGACAAATCTGGGTTTGGCAGAAGCCAGGAGAACGCTACCTGCCCGAATGCATAGTGCCAACTGTAAAGTTTGGTGGAGGAGGAATAATGATCTGGGGCTGTTTTTCATGGTTTAGGCTAGGGCCCTTAGTTCTAGTGAAGGGAAATCTTAACGCTACAGCATACAATTAAATTCTAGACGATTCTGTGCTTCCAACTTTGTGGCAACAGTTTGGCAAAGGCCCTTTGCTGATTGAGCATGATAATGCCCCCGTGCACAAAGCGAGGTCCATACAGAAATGGTTTGTCGAGATCGGTGTGGAAGAACTTGACTGGCCCGCACAGAGCCCTGACCTCAACCCCATGGAACACCTTTGGGATTAATTGGAATGCCGACTGCGAGCCAGGCCTAATCGCCCAACATCAGTGCCAGACCTCACTAATGCTTATGACTGAATGGAAGCAAGTCCCCGCAGCAATGTTCCAACATCTAGTGGAAAGCCTTTCCAGAAGAGTGGAGGCTGTTATAGCAGCAAAGGGTGGACCAACTCCATATTAATGCCCATGATTTTGGATGTTCAATGAGCAGGTGTCCACATACTTTTGAAAAAACAACTAAGTCACACATTTATCCCAATTAATACCACACAATAGCTAGCCAGATAAAATAATTATCCCCATCAAACTACAGTAGACACAGTAGCTAGCTGAACAGCAATGACACTCCTTCTCCAGTGATCTAACTTCCTGTCTTTGCCACCATGACTCAAGCTACCACGCTGCTCCCCTCTGCCCTCTGACTTAGCCAAGTGGAAGAGAGATTCTGCATCCCAAATGGCGCCCAATTTCCTATATGTGCACTACTTTTCACCAGGGCCCCGGTCAAAAGTACTGCACTTTGTATGAAATAGGGAGCCATTTGGGACACAATCTCACATTTTCCCCTCTGCCCTCGTACTTAGCCAAGTGGAAGAGAAAGTCACCATTGTGATGTGGGAGCCGGCCACACCATGCAGAAATTTGTTTTATTCATCTGCTATAAATACTGTAGAGAAATTACTGGAAGAGGGAGGACTGGATTCATTCTGCTTGACTGCCTTCCAAGGAGAGGGAAGCAGAGCTTGGAGACACTCCCAGGCTTGGCTGGCCCACGCCAGTCTCTTCACACTGTGTTACCCCCAACACAGCCTGACCCGGCAAAGCCAATGCAGAATACTACAACACAACATAACACAACTCAACTCAATACAGGCCAATAAGATACAAGACACAGCCCAACAACACTGCCAAACGCTGTATAACGTAGGCTAACACAACTCAACACAAACCAGTGCAGCACAGGCCAGCTTAGTATTATGCATAAAGTAGGAGATAAACACAAAAGCATAGCGCCAAATCACTTTTCAGACACAGTGATTATTTTATCATCACAGGGTTTGTAAAATATCTGTGATCTAGAGTTCATGTCTAGGGCCTAATAGTTGAGTGGCACTACGACGCTGTGCGACTGTGTCCATAATATTGAATGATTGGCCCTGTAGACGATGCCAGGGAGACATTTGGGATGAGTGATTGCAGTATTTTACTAGAGCCGAAGTGGAGTCTGCAGTTTCTCAAACCTTCCCCGCCAACGCATAGCTCTCTGAGCGACTGCCAAGGAGGAAGTGAGCGGAGCACTCACTGGTGATTACTGTCAGTGTTTACATATGTGTAGACACAGAATGGAGGGAGGGCTCTATACACCAGCTGCAGGGACAAGCGCCAGTGAGGGGAGAGAGAGAGAGAGAGAGGGAGAGAGAGAGAGAGAGAGAGAGAGAGAGAGAGAGAGAGAGAGAGAGAGAGAGAGAGAGAGAGAGAGAGAGAGAGAGAGAGAGAGAGAGAGAGAGACAGACAATGACATAGACAGAGCTGGAAAGAGACAGCAAAGGACAGCAAGAGTCAACAAGAGAGACAGAAAGAGAGAAGCACAATTCTAAGCAGGGAGAGGTGCAAACAGGCAGACATAAAGAGACAGAAAGAAATCCTGGAGAGTGTATACAGATTCCCAGACAGCCCCCCATCTGTCCACAAAATAAGAGCCACCGGAGGGGCAGAGGAGATACCTTTCTCCCCTTTAAGTGTTGGAGGATGGACCCATTACCTCCAAACCATAAACCCAACACTGGCACATGCCACAGAGAGGTTATTAGTGGTTATTATGCATTATGACACTTCATATGAAGTGGAAAGGGAACGAGATGGGTTAAAATTAATTTTGATTAGTTGGGTGCTTGAGAAATTAAAATAGCAATGACTTAAACATAAACACTGCATAACATGGACAACACCTTCTAATTCACCATGTCTAACCTCAACCCCTGTGTGCAGAATGCAACATTAAGATGCAGATAAATTGCCTTACCTACAAGTGGACATTAAGTTATATCTACAATATATTCCATACTATATTGTAATGGGCCTGCATCCAGATAGAAAATGAACAACACGCTATCTATCATAACAAAAAGCCATTCTATTAAACCAGGCACACAGAACCCATTCTCAGGCACCATATATCACTGTTCCCTATAAATGAGTGCTATTATTGTTACTCAGGAGTGTGCAGAACTTTCACCCCCCAAGGGAGGTTTTGGCACTGTGGAGAATCAAGCAGAAAAGATGTTCCCACAGAGAGAGAGAGAGAGAGAGAGAGAGAGAGAGAGAGAGAGAGAGAGAGAGAGAGAGAGAGAGAGAGAGAGAGAGAGAGAGAGAGAGAGAGAGAGAGAGAGACAGAGAGAGAGACAGAGACAGAGAGAGAGAGAGAGAGAGAGAGAGAGAGAGAGAGAGAGAGAGAGAGAGAGAGAGAGAGAGAGAGAGAGAGAGAGAGAGAGAGAGAGCGAGAGAGAGAGAGACAGAGACAGAGAGAGAGAGAGCTACGGTTAGATGAGCCATTTGTTTCATAAACCTGATGGAGAGCCTGGGGGAAGGAACTGAGGCTGAGAGAGAGAGAGAGAGAGAGAGAGAGAGAGAGAGAGAGAGAGAGAGAGAGAGAGAGAGAGAGAGAGAGAGAGAGAGAGAGAGAGAGAGAGAGAGAGAGAGAGAGAGAGAGGGTGACTGAAAGAGGGAGAGAGAGAGTAGGAGAGAGAGAGTAGGAGAGAGGCAGCCACTACAGTGGAAAAGTGTGTGTCCTCCTTCTCTAGAGTATGGACACAGAAGAGAGTGGCTGAGTGAGCTACTGTGCCCACCCACACACACAAGCCCCTGAGTCCAGCCTGCCAGCCAGGAATACATTACAGTGCATTACTGTACAGAGCTCAATTTATGTACAACAGACTTTTGGACAAGATTAAAGCCACAGCTAGAAACCGACATGAAAAATGACTTGTACACGACAACTTCAACGCTGGCTGTGGTTTGACTCTCCACCTTCTTGTTAAAGTGTGAACTCTTTCACTCCCCCTCATAGATTTAAAAGGAGTGGATTGGTGTGGAAACATGTTGGAAACTCCCTCTAGCCCATGCTTAAACCAATCCAATGCCTTGTACTTCATACTCTCTCTCTCGGCTCAAAGATGCTCCAGAACTTCTACGACCTGTCATCAGCCAATCCCTTGCAGCCGTGGCCATCCTTTGGAAAGAAGTAGAATGTGCTCAACCAACGTGAGTAGAGGTACAACCTAAAAATGTTTAGACATCATTGCCCAGGAAAAGGCGCAACGCTCGCTCACCATTAAAAAGCCGTGGCCACCTCTCGAGTGGCGCAGTGGTCTATGGCTCTGCATCGCAGTGTTGCGGCGTCACTACAGCCTGGGGTTCGATCCCAGGCTGTGTCATAACCGGCCGTGACCGGGAGTCCCATAGGGCTGCGCACAATTGGCCCAGCGTCGTCCCGGTTAGTGGAGGGTTTGGGGGGTTGGGGGACTTTACTTGGCTCATAGCGCTCTACCGACTCCTTGTGGCAGGCCGGGCGCCTGCAGACTGACCTCGGTCTTCAGTTGAACTGTGTTTCCTCCGACACATTGGTGCAGCTGGCTTCCGGATTAAGCGAGCAGGTGTTAAGAAGTGCGGCTTGCTGAGTCATGTTTCGGAGGATGCAGCGATGTGACAAGATCGTAATCACGAAATTGGGTAGAAAAAGGGGGTAAAATAACAGTAGCCATCCTCCCAGAATGCATAGCGCCACGTCTAAAGTTCCAGGGTGACAGTGCTCAGCTTGAAGGAGGAACACCATGATAGGGATGATACACGCTCACACACACACACACACACACAAACATAATGGACACAAAACATAATGGACTGTCTCTCTTATCTGAGCCATAAATGTTATAGTCAGCCCAACAACCCAACCGGCCCCTATACCCAGCCCTAAGGCATACTGTACCCAGCCAGACCAACCCACTCAGCTCGGAGTCATACCCAGACAGATAAAATAATAAATTCCTAATAAATCAGGTGTTTATTAATCTCCTCTCACTAGGAGTGTGTGTGTGTTAATTGAAATCATTATAAAATTGTTAAGGGGAATAAATGATACTGACTTGAAATACAGGGACGGAGCAATCCAAAGACCGGATCAACAAAGGAGAGGGGTTGTTCGCCTTCGTGTGGTGAGGTGGCGTGTGTGTGTGCGTGTATCCGCTCTCTAAGTCACCATCTGATAGTGCTGCAATGATCATTTACAGCGCTGTTGTATTGCAGTGAGAACTAAGGTGACCTTCAAAGCTGGAACACTGTCTGTGTTCCTCCTCCCTCTTCATTTAACAATATCTGAAAGTGATGACATTTACTCAGATAATGGGTTTCATAGTCAGTGACTGAGAATATTGAGACGGTTTGTAATAGCAACATTTCTGTTCTTTAAAAAAACTGCAATATGTCTCTTTGAGAACTTTGTGATTTCTAGATGTATATTGTTTGTGTGTAAGTGGTGGCAGGGATTGGTTGAATGTAGCCATGTGGAACACCATCATGAAAGACGTAGATGGACAAAGTAAAAAGAATAATTTTAGTTTTCATGTGTTTTCAAGAGGACCACAATCGAAATACTTTCACTTGAAATGCATTGTATCCACATGTGTGCTTGTGTTGTGTTGTGTTTTTAGATTGTCAAAAGATTTACAACAAAAGGACATAGTCCAAATGCAGTGCCGAGCGTAGCCTGTCAGTCCAGACTGAATGGAGGTGAAACGTGTTAGCTTAGCACAACTTCTATATCAAACCCCAGCTAACACGGCTGACCAGCCACATCCTACTACTTTGTCATGTGGAATAAATAGGACCAGGATATGTTTCCTTACCACGTGAGGGCCCTGAGCTTTTCCTGTACCGGAAAAACGGCTGGCACTGGCAATATTACTGAGCATTATCATGCAGCAAAAGAGACCACTGAGTTCAACTCTCCTTCCATCCTATGAGAACAATGTATAGAATGGTTAATGAAGTAACACATGCGCAGAGGGGAGGAGAGATGAAATTATTTCATGTTAACATGTCAGATAGCACACACGTGTGTCTAGGGACCTAAAACACATGAAGAATATTACTACTCTAATATCTACATGTATAAGACATAAGAGACTTCAAAAGAACCGTAAAGGGACTTGCAAATTCAATGAAGCAATAGCTAGGTTTACTGTAGATACTTCAATAGGAATACATTACTGTACACACAGCCATAGGTGCCAAAGCTTGCTTCATGTTTAACAGTACAAATTAATGTAAATTTAACAGTTGGATGTTCCTATAAAAGCAAAGTGCCTTATGTAATCCCAGTGCTTATTGAATGAGGCTCCCAGCAGGCAGGCAGGCAGGAAGAGCTGTATAATAAATGCAGAACAAATATGTGGATGAACTGCTGCATGATAATGAATATGTTTCTTAGAGCACATCAAAGCTTAAACCAGTTAGGCCATTATGGATTATGTTAGCTAACACACATGGGGGGGGGTACAAGTGTGACACACACACACACACACACACACACACACACACACAGGGATACACAGAGGACCATATATGCAGGCGAGGCACACGCATGCACCACGAACGCATGCACGCACACAACCATACACATATACCAGGGTCCCCATTAGGAAAATGTGGCGCCGGACATCGTGACCGGGAAGATTTTAATTTACCAACCATTTGAGAAATCTACCGGACCCATATGCATTGGGTGCATAACCCATTAGGGCGTCCACCCATGGTGCTCAGAATGATAAAAAAATCCCATTTAGATTATGGTAATTCATTTTAACAGAACATGCAACTCCTGTAATGAAGCAGCCAATAAAACGTTGATTTCAAACATTTGCCAAAATGCAATTCGCGGGAAAAAACTCCATTCTAAACAGCGCACCAGATGCGAGCGGTTCCATATGTGACAGAGATGAAAATCTCAGTTAGAAACGTAGAAAGAGGGGGAATCTAAAGATGCAACAATTAGGATTGGTTGCTAATATGACTAGGATTGTGCCTTTGGCTTCTGGACAACGAAAGAAAGTTGATATGAAAACCAACAGCAATTAAGTTGGTTTCAATGGCATACAGTATGAGAAGGTTTATATAAAATAATTGCCTCCACGTTTCTATGGTCGGATTTTGCCTATAGGCTACTTTGAAGCAAAGTAAGACATGCTTCATAATATGAAGTAAAACAGTCAGGTTTCAAACAATTAAGTATGTTTTAAAAATGCTTAATGCCTCCAGCTCACATTGCAAAGTGGTGGAAGATGCACTGATTGCCTGCCTACCATTGTATATGCACTTGAATGGCGAATGGGAGGTCCACTTCAATTACCAGTTGAGAAATTACATTAGTAGCTCTTTTTAATTGTGGCCATCAAAACAGTTTTTAACACGCGATTACATTTTGAGTTCTTGCGCAATGAATGGGCTTATAAAAGCACATTTCACTCCAGTAGCAACGAGCTGAGGAGCTGCAGAAGATATTCCGCTCCTCAAACTATGCCCTCTGTATGATGGGCGCGTGTGATAAATAAGATACATGAGGACTAACGAACATACACACGCCCAAATGTAATTGCGCTAAATTTAGCAAATTAACCTATAGACCAATAAGCATGATGGTCAAATGTATTTACATCGACTGATATTTCCATCAATAAATAAAAAGCATTATTTTCCATGTGATTGTTTTTTCTCCCGCTGGCTTTTCATTTCTTTTATAGGCCAAAAGCCTGAAATTGCCGGCTAACGGAAACCCTGACACAAACACAAGAAACAACTCCACTTGTGAATCAACAATCAGCACTTCTGATGTGCCCAAGCTATCCAAAACACCATATTTCATATTTAATTGTTTCACCATTTTCACCATTTAATTTGAGGGATCATCAATCAAATCATCCTGAATTAAGAGTCATGAATAAAAAGCTGTTCAGTCAGCAGTGCTGCTGCTCTGCCCAGTGAGGTCTTTACTCTTTATCGCCGCTCCCTAATCACTCATAAAAGCTAATTTCCCGCCGTGGGGCCCAGCTTGACCAGGTTTCAGCATTGCCAGGCCAGACCTGGGGAAGCCATTAAAACCCTATTAAATGAGCATTTGCTCTCTAACACACACACAGCCGGACCTCACACACACACACACACACACACACACACACACACACACACACACACACACACACACACACACACACAAACAGGTGCACATATGCATACTGTACACACACACACAAAAACAAGTGCGCATACACACACAAACATGCACGTGTACGTACATACCCAAACTCTCTTTCTCTCTCTCACACAGATACACACACATACGCAAGAATGAAAGGGTTGTTATTTACAGCCAGGCTGTTAAACAGCAGAGATATCTATCACTGAGAGACTCATCAGGAGAGGAAAAGGTTTTTAATTACATGCCATCCAGTCTGCAGGCCAACACACACACACACACACACACACACACAAAGCTTCAGCACGGAAACACTAGGTTTGTATAGCACACACAATGATTCAATATGTCTCCCAAAACCACATATTGGGGATGGACAACAGACATTTTATGTGGTACTCAGTTGGGGTTGGGATATTGATTTGAGGTTTGAATTTGTAATTCTGGTTTTAAATGGGGAATTATTCGGTGGAGAAACACTGAAACAATGCTGTTCACAGTCAGACAGAGGCTGGGTTGAGAAAAAAGGATGCACAGTTGGGTTACAGGTACATTATCTATTTCAAATTATACATTTTTAAAACATGCACCCGTAGGCTGCCACTCAAAAGAAAAAAAAACTGTAAGAAATACATACAGCGTTTAAGTGATCAAGAAAATAAAACAAAAAAGAAGTGGGCCCATCCCATTGCTCCAATCAACCAACATGTCTCCATCAGTCACCCACCACTGATTGACTGAGAGAGTCAAGGAGCTATCATCGTTGAGTAACATAATAGATGCAAAGCATTGAATATTTACATTCAAGCACTTCTAAATACATTTTGTAACTTTGCCCCAGAAGCATTTACAGTGCGGAAAAAAAGTATTTAGTCAGCCACCAATTGTGCAAGTTCTCCCACTTAAAAATATGAGAGAGGCCTGTAATTTTCATCATAGGTACACGTCAACTATGACAGACAAATTGAGAAAAAAAAATCCAGAAAATCACATTGTAGGATTTTTTATGAATTTATTTGCAAATTATGGTGGAAAAAAAGTATTTGGTCACCTACAAACAAGCAAGATTTCTGGCTCTCACAGACCTGTAACTTCTTCTTTAAGAGGCTCCTCTGTCCTCCACTCGTTACCTGTATTAATGGCACCTGTTTGAACTTGTTATCAGTATAAAAGACACCTGTCCACAACCTCAAACAGTCACACTCCAAACTCCACTATGGCCAAGACCAAAGAGCTGTCAAAGGACACCAGAAACAAAATTGTAGACCTGCACCAGGCTGGGAAGACTGAATCTGCAATAGGTAAGCAGCTTGGTTTGAAGAAATCAACTGTGGGAGCAATTATTAGGAAATGGAAGACATACAAGACCACTGATAATCTCCCTCGATCTGGGGCTCCACGCAAGATCTCACCCCGTGGGGTCAAAATGATCACAAGAACGGTGAGCAAAAATCCCAGAACCACACGGGGGACCTAGTGAATGACCTGCAGAGAGCTGGGACCAAAGTAACAAAGCCTACCATCAGTAACACACTACGCCGCCAGGGACTCAAATCCTGCAGTGCCAGACGTGTCCCCCTGCTTAAGCCAGTACATGTCCAGGCCCGTCTGAAGTTTGCTAGAGTGCATTTGGATGATCCAGAAGAGGATTGGGAGAATGTCATATGTCATATGGTCAGATGAAACCAAAATAGAACTTGTCGTGTTTGGAGGACAAAGAATGCTGAGTTGCATCCAAAGAACACCATACCTACTGTGAAGCATGGGGGTGGAAACATCATGCGTTGGGATGTTTTTCTGCAAAGGGACCAGGACGACTGATCCGTGTAAAGGAAAGAATGAATGGGGCCATGTATCATGTGATTTTGAGTGAAAACCTCCTTCCATCAGCAAGGGCATTGAAGATGAAACGTGGCTGGGTCTTTCAGCATGACAATGATCCCAAACACACCGCCCGGGCAACGAAGGAGTGGCTTCGTAAGAAGCATTTCAAGGTCCTGGAGTGGCCTAGCCAGTCTCCAGATCTCAACCCCATAGAAAATCTTTGGAGGGAGTTGAAAGTCCGTTTTGCCCAGCGACAGCCCCAAAACATCACTGCTCTAGAGGAGATCTGCATGGAGGAATGGGCCAAAATACCAGCAACAGTGTGTGAAAACCTTGTGAAGACTTACAGAAAACGTTTGACCTGTGTCATTGCCAACAAAGGGTATATAACAAAGTATTGAGAAACTTTTGTTATTGACCAAATACTTATTTTCCACCATAATTTGCAAATAAATTCATAAAAAATCCTACAATGTGATTTTCTGGATTTTTTTTCTTCTCATTTTGTCTGTCATACTTGATGTGTACCTATGATGAAAATTACAGGCCTCTCTCATCTTTTTAAGTGGGAGAAGTTGCACAATTGGTGGCTGACTAAATACTTTTTTCCCCCACTGTAACTGCAGGGCACTCCCACATGAAAATGGAGGAATGTGCCTACCTAATTTAGAGGACTCAGTGAATAGTTGGGAGTTGGGGCCAATTTAATCGTAAAAGGTTTTCTTGGTGGTAAATACAGTCTGTGAACAAACTTTAAAATTATAAACTGATGGTTCAGATTATCGGATGCCAAGGTCATATTTTTCCAGATTCTGTTCCAGTTAAAGGGTTTAAGGATGCTTAAGCCTTAAGACAATTGGGACATGGATTGTGTATGTGCCATTCAGAGGGTGAATGGGCGTGGTCCTCTGTAGCTCAGCTGGTAGAGCACGGCGCTTGTAACGCCAAGGTAGTGGGTTCGATCCCCGGGACCACCCATACACAAAAATGTATGCACGCATGACTGTAAGTCGCTTTGGATAAAAGCGTCTGCTAAATGGCATATTATTATTATTATTATTAAGACCGAATATTTAAGTGCCTTTGAACGGAGTATGGTAGTAGGTCAACAACTGCAACACTGCTGGGTTTTTCACACTCAACAGTTTCCCATTTGTATCAAGAATGGTTTTCCACCCAAAGGACATCCAGCCAACTTGACACAACTGTGGGAAGCATTGGAGTCAACATGGGCCAGCATCCCTGTGGAAAGCTTTCAGCACTTTGTAGAGTCCATGCCCCGACGAATTAAGGCTATTCTGAGGGCAAAACTCAATATTAGGAAGGAGTTCCTAATGTTTGGTATACTCAGTGGACTCCATAATTATTGGGACAGTGAAGAATTGTCTTCTTCTTTTGGCTCTATAGTTCAAAAGTTTGGATTTGAAATCAAACAATGACTATGAAGTTAAAGTGCAGAATGTCCATATCGGTTGAAGCCTTTAGAAATTACAGCACTTTTTGTACATAGTCCCCCCATTTAGGGGAGCTAAAGTATTGGGACAAATTCACTTATATGGGTATTAAAGTAGTAAAAGGTTAAGTATTTGGTCCCATATTCATAGCACGCAATGACTACATCAAGCTTGTGACTCTACACATTTGTTGGATGCATTTGCTGTTTGTTTTGGTTGTGTTTCAGATTATTTAGTGCCCAATAGAAATGAATGGTAAATAATGCATTGTGTCATTTTGGAGTCACTTTTGTTGTAAATAAAAATGGAATATATTTCTAAACACTTCTACATGAATGTGGATGCTACCATGATTACGGATAATCCTGAATTAATCGTGAATAATGATGAGTGAGAAAGTTACAGAAGTAAAAAATAGACATGCAGCATATCACCCTGCATCCCACTGCTGGCTTGCCTCTGAAGCTAAGCAGGGTTGGTCCCTGGATGGGAGACCAGATGCTGCTGGAAGTGGTGTTGGAGGGCCAGTAGGAGGCATTCTTTCCTCTGGTCTAGCAAAAACCAAGCCATGAGGTCGAAGGAATTGTCCATAGAGCTCTGATACAGGATTGGGTCGAGGCACAGATCTGGGGAAGGGTACCAAAAAATGTCTGCAGCATTGAAGGTCCCCAAGAACACAGTGGCCTCCATCATTATTAAATGGAAGAAGCTTGGAAACACCAAGACTCTTCCTAGAGCTGGCTGCTCGGTCAAACTGAGCAATTGGGGAGAAGGGCATTGGAAGCCACTCCTCAGTAAAAGGCACATGACAGCCTGCTTGAAATTTGACAAAAGGCACCGAAAGGGCTCTCAAACCATGAGAAACAAGATTATCTGGTCTGATGAAACCAAGATTGAACTCATTGGCCTGAATGTCACGTCTGGAGGAAACCTGTCACCATTCCTACGGTGAAACATGGTGGTGGCAGCATCATTCTTTCAGTGGCAGGGACTGTGAGACTAGTCAGGATCGAGGGAAAGATGAACGGAGCAAAGTACAGAGAGATCCTTGATGAATACCTGCTCAGGACCTCCGACTGGGGCGAAGGTTCACCTTCCAACAGGACAATGACCCTAAGTACACAGTCAAGACAACACAGGAGTGGCTTCAGGACAAGTCTCTGAATGTCCTTGAGTGGCCCGGACTTGAACCCGAACAAACATCTCTGGAGAGACCTGAAAATAGCAGTGCAGCGACGCTCCCCATCCAACCTGACAGAGCTTAAGAGGATCTGTAGAGAAGAATGGGAGAAACTCCCCAAATACAGGTGTGCCAAGCTTATAGCGTCATACCCAAGAAGTCTCAAGGCTGTAATCAGTGCCAAAGGTGCTTCAACAAAGTTATGTAAAGTGATATTTCAGTTTTTATTTGTAACAAATTTGCTAAAATTTCTGAAAACCTGGTTTTTCTTTTTCATTATGGGGTATTGGGTGTAGATTGATGAGGGGAAAAAACAATTGAATACATTTTAGAATAAGGCTGTAACGTAACAAAATGTCGAAAAAGTCAAGGGGTCTAAATGCTTTCCGAATGCACTGTATAAGTGAATTAGTCCCAGTACTTTTGCTCCCCTAAAATGGGGGGACTATGTGCAAGAAGTGCTGTAATTTCTAAACAGTTCTCCTGATATGGAAGAAAGCTGACAGTCTGCACTGCAACGTCATAGTCATTGTTTGGAGTATAGATCCAAAAGAAGAAAAACTGCCTCACTGTCCCAATAATTACGGAGGGCACTGTATCAGTGAAGACCACCTCTTCCAGGGCATATTTGGGTACGGATAGTCCTCCTAAGTCTTTCCCTCTTTGTAAATTTGTTAATTTTATCTGGGATCGCTTACCTTGCCATAGAAATGTTGAAACCGCACTATGAATTTAATTCCAATAGCCAGTAATTCAGCCATGGAAATATATTCATTTTACGATAGATATTCTGCTGGTTAAAGCAACTGGGATATTATTTTATCTACTGAGGTCAGATTGAATTGATTTAAGCGTTCTGTTAAAGTTTCTGACAATGGTTTTATATAAGGAAGGAAATATATCTACTCCCAAATATTTCAAATGGGAAATGATTGGGATTCCATAAGTAGAGATGGAGTCCTCCATCTGGGTTTTGAGAGGCAGTAGGGCTGATTAATTGTATAACTTGAGATGAAGCTGAATTTATCTATGATCTTCGATGCTTTTGGGATCAATTGTTATACATCGTCTAGATAGAGTAAAATATTGTCTGCGTATAATGAGATGAAGTTATCAGTAGATTTGAGGGAAATGTGTGTTATTTCCTTAGATTGACGAATTGCCTGGGCCAGGGGTTCCATGGATAATAAAAATAGCATAGGCGAAATTGGATCGCCTTGTCTGCTGCTTCTAGTGATTCTGAACAGAGCAGAGCAGATTTTTCCTGTTATAACTATGTCTGAGGGATTGGCATATAGCATTTCAATCATATTAATGAAATTGGAGCCAATTCCCATATGTTCCAAGAAAGACCAGAGATATTACCATTTTAGTCTATCAAAAGCTTTTTCTGCATCGAGACATAATACAGCCCAAGGAACTGTTGTTTTACGATGAAGCATTTAAGATATGTAATAGTGGACAGAGGTTATCTGAGGATAAACGTTTTTTAACAAACCAGCTTTGGTCCGTGTGGATCCATTTGGGTAAGTATGTATCGAGATGGGGGATGTACAGTCCATTTCTGATGTGCTTTGCCTTACAGTCGCACTTTGCAAAAATGGAGGGGGAGAGAAGAAGTGAGGGATGAGGAAAATTAGGAAGAGAGGGGGGAAAGGGTGAGATCTTGGACAGACAGACAGACAGAAAGGACGAGAGAGAGACTAGGATAGATAGATAGAGAGAGAGAGAGAGAGAGAGAGAGAGAGAGAGAGAGAGAGAGAGAGAGAGAGAGAGAGAGAGAGAGAGGAAAGATGAATGACGGAATCTAAATGAAATGTCACTCCCAGTAATGGGAAAAGGGCCCAGCCAGAAAGCAGGTCACTTATATTGCAAAATATATACTTAAGCAGTTGTGCCTCCGGCGGCATTGACAAAACTGTTAACTTTAGCTTCCAAAATAAAAAGGAGGGAGGGAAAAAATGGAGGGGAAAAATAAAAAATGCATTGCTTTGCTATGAGGCCCCTCCAACCTCTGCTATCATCACTGGGACTGCTATCATCACCAGCACAATCAGCCTGACTGCTCTTCTCACATACACAAAGGCGTGCGCAAACATACGCACACACAGACACAAGGACGCATGTACACATGCATGCACACACACATGTACACATGCAACGCACGCACAAGCACACGCACACACACGGAGGACAGCTCGCGGTAGTTGGTTTCCATCCTAGCGATGCTTGCTCCTATCTTGCTGAGCTGTCCTCCAACAAGGCGATGAGCAGGAGCGTCCTCAACTTCGGTCTCATTGTAGTAGATTAATTAAAACTTTTAAGTCAACTAGCGCTGTGAAAAAGTATTTGCCCCCTTTCAAATGTTCTATACTTTTGCATATTTTTTTATACTGAATGTTATCAGATCTTCAACCAAAACCTAATATTAGATAAAGGGAACCTGAGTGAACAAATAACGCAACAATTAGATACTTATTTAATTTATTTCGTAAACAAAGTTATGCAACACCCAATGCCCCTGTGAGAAAAAGTAATTGCCCCCTTACACTCAATAACTGGTTGTCACCTTTAGCTGCAATGACTCCAACCAAACGTTTCCTGTAGTTGATCAGTCTCTCACATCGCTGTGGAGGAATTTTGGCCCACTCTTCCATGCAGAACTGCTTTAACTCAGCAACATTTATGGGTTTTCAAGCATGAACTGCTCGTTTCAAGTCCTTCCACAACATCTCAATTGGAAAATAGGTCTGGACTTTGACTAGGCTTTTCCAAAACGTCAAATTTGTTGCTTTTTAGCCATTTTCAAGTAGACTTGATTGTGTGTTTTCGATCATTGTCTTGCTGCATGACCCAGCTGCGCTTCATCCTCAGCTCACAGATGGATGGCCTGACATTCTCCTGTAGATTTCTCTGATACAGAGCAGAATTTATGGTTCCTTCTATTAAGGCAAGTCGTCCAGGTCCTGAGGCAGCAAAGCATCCCCAAACCATCACACTACCACCACCATGCTTGACCGTTGGTATAAGGTTCTTACTGTGGAATGCAGTGTTTGGTTTTCGCCAGACATAATGGGACCCATATTGTCAAAAAAGCTGACTGAAGTTTGCCAAAAAGCATCTGGAAGCACCTGGATGATCATCAAGACTCTTGGAAGAATGTTATTTGGACAGATGAGTCAAAAGTATAACATTTTGGACAACATGGGTCCTATTATGCCTGGTGAAAACTGAACACTGCAGTTCATGCTTGAAAACCCACAAATGTCACTGAGTTAAAGCAGTTCTGCATGCAAAAGTTGTCACGAGTTACAAAGCCAGAACCCAGAAGCAGACCAGGACAAGGTAAGTTGAAACGAAGGTGAGTGTTTATTTACAAATTCAAGAGTGATGCTGAATAATCCAGGGAACAGAGCGGGCGGCGTTGATTAGTTGTTGGGGGTGCAGTGGTTGATCCCGTCATGGCTCGGCAGCCGCCGACCACCAGGCAGAGGTTGGATGAAGGTTCCGGACGGGTGACTGCAGATGGAACAAAACGGGGGTAAGTAAGCAACAAACCAACACGGTGCAAAAACAACAAAACTAACGCTAGGCTCTAAGACTGATACTCTGGTAAACCTACTGTTCATGGCTAACGATCCGGCAGGGACTGGATGTTAGGCCAGAGCCTAAGAAGGGTGATGATCAGGACCAGGTGTGCAGATTGCTGATGGGATGCAGGTGCGGAAATCAAGAGAGCTCCCCGGAGCGTTCCCCGAACCCTCGGGAAACTGGAGATCACGAACAGAAAAACTAGTCACCAGACAGGACCCGACTCAGACTGCCGGGATCGTTACAGTACCCCCTCCGACTGAACGCCACCGGGCGGACTCCCGGAGCGCCAGGATGGAGGCGGTAGAAGTCACTGATGAGGTCAGCATCTAGGACCTGTCGCCGCGGAATCCAACTCCTCTCTTCAGGACCATACCCCTCCCAGTCCACGAGATACTGGAAACCCCGGCCCCGCCGTCTGGAATCCATGATGCGACGCACCGTGTAGGCAGGACCACCTCCGATCATCCGAGGAGGAGGAGGAGGAGGCGGAGGAGGCAACAGAGGACTGAGGAAGACAGGCTTGAGGCAGGAGACATGAAAGGTGGGATGGACTCTGAGCGTCCTCGGTAGTTTGAGTCGAACTGCCACTGGATTGATCACCTTCTCCACCACAAACGGACCAATGAACTTCGGTAACAACTTCCCTAGACTCAGTCCGTAACGGAAGATCCCGTGTGGCCAACCAAACCCTATCTCCGATGGTATAGGTGGGAGCGGGGATCCGGCGACGATTCGCCTGGAGCTGATACCGGTCCGAAACTCTAAGGAGTGCCTTTCTGGCCCGATGCCAGGTCCGGTGGCAACGACGAATATGGGCCTGAACAGAAGGCACTGAGAGCTCCTTCTCCTGAGAAGGGAACAGGGGAGGTTGGTAGCCATACAGGCACTGGAAGGGAGACATCCCAGTGGCAGATGTAGGGAGAGTATTGTGGGCATACTCAACCCAAGGCAACTGAGAGACCCAGGAGGTGGGGTTGGAAGAGACCAGACAGCGTAGCGTGGATTCCATCTTCTGGTTGGCTCTCTCCGCCTGACCATTGGATTGGGGGTGAAAACCAGATGTGAGACTGACTGTAGCTCCAATGGCCAAACAGAAGGACTTCCAGACAGCAGAGGTAAACTGAGGGCCACGGTCGGAAACGATATCACTGGGCAAACCGTGGACCCTGAAAACCTCCCCTAACCAGGATCTCGGGACGTCTCCGAGGCAGAGGGAAGCTTGGCAATTGGCACAAAGTGGGCGAACTTGCTGAATCTGTCCACGATAGTCAGAACGACCGTGTTCCCCTCAGAAGCGGGCAACCCAGTGACAAAGTCCAGGGCCAGATGCGACCATGGTCGCCGGGGAATAGGAAGGGGGTGAAGTAGTCCAGAGCTGGGCCGATTGGTACCCTTATTCTGCGCACACACTGGACAGGCAGCAACATAACCCCCGAGTATCCTCGGCCATGGCAGGCCACCAAAAACGTCTGCGAAGAAACGCCATCGTCCGAGCCACGCCAGGGTGACAAGCCATCTTGCTGGCGTGGGACCATTTGAGGACCGCAGGACGAACCGACTCAGGCACAAACAACCGACCGGGTGGACCGTTACCGGGACCGGGCTGCGTCCGAAGAGCCGCCATCACCTCCTCCTCAATCTTCCACCTAACAGCTCCCACGACGCAGTTCCGGGGAGAATTGTCTCGGTCTTGGACCCACTCTCCTCCGTCTTGGAGAACATCCGAGACAAGGCGTCCGCCTTGCCGTTCTTAGATCCAGGTCGGAACGTCAGGGAAAAAATTGAATCGTCCGAAAAACAACGACCACCTGGCCTGACGGGAGTTGAGACGTCTAGCCGATTGCACGTAAGCAAGATTCTTGTGGTCAGTCCAGACAATAAACGGTTGCTCCGCCCCTCCAACCAGTGGCGCCACTCCTCCAAGGCAAGTTTCACCGCGAGAAGCTCCCGGTTACCCACATCGTAATTCCTCTCCGCAGGCGAAAGGCGACGAGAGTAGTAGGCGCAGGGATGGAGTTTACTGTCCGTGGAGCATCGCTGCGACAGGATGGCGCCAACTCCCACATCAGACGCGCGTCCACTTCAACGATCGAACTGACGGGCCGTGTCCGGTTGAGAGAGAATCGGTGCGTTGGTGAATCGCCTCTTCAAATCCAGAAACGCTCGATCCGCCTCCGGATTCCACTTGAAGGTCCTGATACTGGAAGTCAAGGCAGTTAACGGAGCGGCCACACGGCTGTAATCCCGGATGAATCTGCGGTAGAAATTCGCAAACCCCAAAAATCTCTGGAGCTGCAATCTCGTACCGGGCTGGGCCCATTCCAGAACCGCTCTAACCTTCTCCTGGTCCATCCTAATCTCTCCCTGGAGATGATGTACCCGAGAAAGGATGTCGTGTGGGCGTGAAACTCGCACTTCTCGGCCTTCACGAACAGGCGATTCTCCAACAATCGCTGCAGAACCTGCCGGCGCTGGACGTGGTCGGAAGGTTCCTTCGAGAAGATCAGAATGTCATCCAGGTAAACAAACACAAAGAGACCGATCATATCTCTCAGGACGTCGTTTCACCATACTCTGGAATACCGCTGGAGCATTGGTCAGTCCAAACGGCATCACCTGATACTCGAAGTGACCCATCGGTGTATTGAAACCCGTCAACCACTCGTCTCCCTCTCTGATCCGGACCATGTGATACGCATTGCGTAGGTCTAGCTTGGTGAACACCGTAGCACCCTGTAAGGAGTCGAAGGCAGAACTCATCAAGGGCAGGGGATACTTGTTCTTGACCGTGATGTCATTCAACCCCCGATAATCAATACACGGTCGAAGAGAGCCATCCTTCTTACCCACAAAGAAGAATCCTGCCCCCAGGGGTGATGACGAGGGACGAACGAGACCAGCAGCTAGGGACTCCTTGATGTAGGTCTCCAACGCCTCACGTTCAGGGCGGGAGATACTGTATAACCTTCCCTTGGGGTAGACAGCTCCAGGGAACAGGTTGATGGCACAATCATATGGTCGGTGGGGAGGGAGTGACAGAGCCTTCTGCTTACTGAACACTTCCCCCAAATCGTGATATGTCTCGGGAACCAGGGACAAATCTGGGGGTTTAGCCTCAATCACCTGACTGGGAACCGAATGGGGACAGGCAGTCTTGAGACAGTCTAGCATGACAATCAAGGCTCCAACTCGTTACCTTGCCCGTCACCCAATCGAACGTGGGATTGTGTTCCTTCAGCCAGGGGTATCCAAGGACCAGAGGAACATGGGAAGACGGCAGAATGAAGAATGAAATCATCTCCGAATGATTCCCCGACAACAGCATCTTAACCGGTTCAGTCCTCATCGTGATACGTGCCAGACTACTGCCGTTCAGAGTGGTCGCCTCAATGGCTTCCGGCAATTGCTCCTTGGAAAGCCCCAGCTGTTCCACCAACTCGGCATCAAGAAAGCTTCCATCGGCACCTGAATCGATAAAAGCGTTAATCGCTAAGCTCTGATTCCTGTTCACAAGGGTAGCCGGGAAACGGGGTCTGACAGAGGTACTGAGAGGTTGAAACTGGCTCGCTAAAAGTCCTCCCAACTTTAGCGAGCCGGGCAGTTTGACGACCGCCGGGAACAAGTGGAGATGAAATGTCCCGAGCTACCACAGTAGAGGCAGCAGTTGGTCTTACGTCTATGTTGACGCTCCTCCTTGGTTAACCCGTGCCGCCCCACTTGCATGGGTTCAGAATCGGGAGAGAGGACCTCTCCACTAATCCTTTGTGGTGGAGAATGATCGACGTGTTCTGGTCCACCACCCGACCCGACTGGGAACTGAGAAGCTGATCGACTGGACGGACCCCATTGCTTCTCCCTCCTTCGCTCTCGGACTCGATTATCCACCCGAATAGACAAGGCTACCAAGCTGTCCAGGTCACTAGGCTCCGGATAGGAGATCAGCTCATCCTTGAGCTGCTCCGACAGACCCTGGTAAAAGGCCGCTTGCAGAGACTCCTCATTCCACCCACTCTCCACAGCCAACGTCTTGAACTCGATCACGAAGTCGGCCACGCTGCGAGTTCCTTGGTGGAGCGAAAACAGGCGCCTAGCTGCGTCCCTCCCTCGGACGGAATGGTCGAAGAGCTTCCTCATCTCGGCCGTGAACCCCTGGTATGAAGCCATGCAGGGGTCTTGTCGTTCCCAAACGGCTGAAGCCCACTCCAGCGCTCGACCACGCAGCAACTCAATCACAAAGGCTATCCTAGCCTTGTCTGTGGCATAAGAGTAGGGCTGTAGATCGAACACTAACCCACACTGCATAAGGAAAGAACGGCATCTTCCCAGCTCCCCCTCATATTTATCCGGCGTCGGAACCTTGGGCTCACGGGAAGGACACCGCTTCAGACGCGGCAGGCGAGATGGGTGAAACCGGTAGTGGATCCTCCACCGGAAACTTGCGCTGGTTCTGGACCTCCGTCAGACCGGTAGAAAGGTTCCGAACTGCCAACGCGATCTCCTGTAGCTCCGTGCTATGATGGCCCAACATCTTCTCCTGATGGGTAATGGCATGGCGAACAGAGTCCAGGTCCGCTGGGTTCATTACTGGCCGGATCGTTCTGTCACGAGTTACAAAGCCAGAACCCAGAAGCAGACCAGGACAAGGTAAGTTGAAACGAAGGTGAGTGTTTATTTACAAATTCAAGAGTGATGCTGAATAATCCAGGGAACAGAGCGGGCGGCGTTGATTAGTTGTTGGGGGTGCAGTGGTTGATCCCGTCATGGCTCGGCAGCCGCCGACCACCAGGCAGAGGTTGGATGAAGGTTCCGGACGGGTGACTGCAGATGGAACAAAACGGGGGTAAGTAAGCAACAAACCAACACGGTGCAAAAACAACAAAACTAACGCTAGGCTCTAAGACTGATACTCTGGTAAACCTACTGTTCATGGCTAACGATCCGGCAGGGACTGGATGTTAGGCCAGAGCCTAAGAAGGGTGATGATCAGGACCAGGTGTGCAGATTGCTGATGGGATGCAGGTGCGGAAATCAAGAGAGCTCCCCGGAGCGTTCCCGAACCCTCGGGAAACTGGAGATCACGAACAGAAAAACTAGTCACCAGACAGGACCCGACTCAGACTGCCGGGATCGTTACAAAAGTAGGCCAAAATTCCTCCACAGTGATGTGAGAGACTGATAAAAAATACAGGAATCATTTGGTTGCAGTCATTGCAGCTAAAGATGACACAACCAGTTATTGAGTGTAAGGGGGAAATTACTTTTTCACACAGGGGAATTGGGTGTTGCATAACTTTGTTAACTAAATAAATAAAGTAAGTATATCATTTTTTTGTTATTTGTAAACTCAGGTTCCCTTTATCTAATATTAGGTTTTGGTTGAAGATCTGATAACATTCAGTATCAAAAATATGCAAAAATCGAGAAAATCTGAAATAGGGCAAATACTTTTTCACGGCATTGTATACAAATTTTACCGTGAACATTTCCCTCTCAAATATTTATACAATGAAAATGTCCATTTTCTTCTTCCGAAATATTATTTGTGACAAAACATTAAAATATATGTGGCTAGCCTTCATAATTAATAATGGTAACAATAATGAATTGGAAAACGTAGCCTATAATAGAACTACTAATAATAACATCAACAGGCTACAGCCCACAACGTTATTATGAATCAACTCAGCAATAGCAGTGGCATATTACACAAACAAAACATAATTGTATAGAATTAGAAACATCAGAAACTTTGATCTTGTAATTTTCAATTAAATGTATCGTGCTGTCAAAGGTTTTCTTGTTGCTATCCCATAGTTGAAAGCTAAACGTTAGCACCTTCTTCAGCGGTAAATCTACTTCAGTTTCTGAGATCACACGGCAAAGCAACGCACAAGTTGGAAATAGCCAACGCATGTGACACACTGCGCGCACCGCAGCCTAGTCCGACAGTCATGTCTAGATGGAATAACTGAAGTCTTCCCTAACCCTTTTCCTAACCTTAACCTAATTCTCCTAACCTGCTACGTTCATTATCCTAAGCAAACTCTGGTCCTCGAGTACTCCCAACAGTACATATTTTAGTTTAGGCCCTGGATGTCACGGATCCCCCCCGGTACTGCTGCTCATTCCGTTCACCAGCTCTGGAGGTCTACGTCACCGGCCTTCTAGGTGTCACTGTCCTGGTTCATTACCACCAACCCTGGACTGTCTTGCCTCATTGCGCACACCTGGTTCCCATTCCCCCTGATTAGTATGTGTATATATGTGCCCTCTGTTCCCCATTGTCCTTGTCGATTATTGTCCCAATTCCTTTGGTCTCGTGAATACCGTGTATTGTGCTCTTGTGATTACGGGTTTCGTCCCGTGTATTTGTTTGGAGGTTTACACCTCGCTCTTTTGTTTGGGTTACATCCCAGTGTTATATATATATATATATATACACGTGTTTGTTTTGGGCTTCGTCCCCGTCGTTTTTCCATGATGTACCTTGTGGTGGGTGGAGTAATAAAAACCCTAATATGTATTCCTGCGCCTGTCTTCTAATCATTATACAACGTGACACCGGACAAGAACACCTGATTCTGCTTGTCAACTAATCATCAAATCCTTGAAAAAAGTTGAATCAGGTGTTTTTGTCTGGGGATACAACAAAAATGGGTGCTGTTGTGGGTACTCGAGGACCGGAGTTGGGAAACACTGATGTGTGATAGCAGAGAGAAAGAGGCGAAGCGAGAGGGTTTACTCTGCCCAAAACCTGTCCATGTTAAGCAGATCATTAATTATTATGAAAGTGAGGAGTTTTTGTATGTTTTTATATCGGAGTTTTCCCTGTTGAAATTGAAGACGGCCAATGCATATTCATGGGGCTAGCATAGCATCTCATTGAATGCAGGCGGTTGACGTCAACACCCTTCATTGAATATTCAAAAAAGTATTCAAATAATGAAATAACAAATAATCAAAAGAGTGGAATAGGCGGGAGCTTGACAACCCGTCGTTGTGGACAACGAATCCCATTGTTAGGGCGGAGACACAAGCATCTCGTCATTATATCCAGTATCTCTGGTGATAGTGACGTTGGTTTCCCACAGAATAAATATAGGCCATAACAAAACTCAACCAACAGACTTTGCTTTGAAAACCATGATGCTTCCAGCACAAATCAATAGAGGATAGGAAGGAGAGAAAAACACGTCCTTTTAATTAAGATAACCAACACTGTCTCTCTCTTTGCTCTCTCTCTTTCACTCTTTTTCCCGCTATTACTCTTTATTTCTCTTTCTCTCTCTCTCTTTCTGTCGTAATCTTGCATCCCATCCCTCAGGGTTTATAGCATAAAGAATCTCAGTTTAATCGTTCCTAGATCTGGACTGTTTTTTCTCCTCTTTTTTTCTGTCAGTCATTGAAATGTGCACTCTGCCTGCAGGCAATAGATCTCTAGGGAGTTTGGCCCTTGAACTGAGGGTCCCATTTAAATTAATTGATGGCTGTGTGTGTGTGCGAACAGGTTTTTTTTATGGCCGCATTTTACCCAGGTAACTGTACTGTAAAATCACCATCATCATCTAGATCACCATCATCACCACTATCAGAATCATCTAGATCACCATCATCATCGTCACCATTATCATTATCAGAATCATCACCATCACTACACCATCATCATCACCACCACCATCATCAGAATCAGAAATCTAGATCATAGTCATCATCATCTTAGTTTCAGTGATTCTGAGGGGAAAAATGGCATCCATGAGTACTTGTGGTGGGTGGATACCTTGTAAATTAGATCACGTTCCACCTACGTCATTGAGGCAACATATGCTCAGCAAAACATGTACGTTGTAGTCAGTGATAGAGTGAAGACATATAGCCTGTTAATTCCTTCAATTTTGACCAGTTTCCTAGTCCCTGCCGATGAAAAACATCCCCCAGCATGATGCTGCCACCACCATGCTTCACTGTGGGGATGGTGTTCTCGGGGTGATGAGAGGTGTTGGGTTTGCGCCAGAGTCCCTTCTTCCATATGTGTGGGGAGTCTCCCACATGGCTTTTGGCGAACACCAAACGCGTTTGCTTATTTTTTTCTTTAAGCAATGGCTTTTTTCTGACATCTCTTCCGTAAAGCCCAGCTCTGTGGAGTATATGGCTTAAAGTGGTCCTATGGACAGATACTCCAATCTCCGCTGTGGAGCTTTGCAGCTCCTTCAGGGTTATCTTTGGTCTCTTTGTTGCCTCTCTGATTAATGCCCTCCTTGCCTTGTCCGTGAGTTTTGGTGGGCGGCCCTCTCTTGGCATGTTTGCTGGGTGCCATATTCTTTCCATATTTTAACAATGGATTTAATGGTGCTCCGTGGGATGTTCAAAGTTTCTGATATTTTTTTATAACCCAACCCTGATCTGTACTTCTCCACAACTTTGTCCCTGACCTGTTTGGAGAGCTCCTTGGTCTTCATGGTGCCGCTTGCTTGGTGGTGCCCCTTGCTTAGTGGTGTTGCAGACTCTGGGGCCTTTCAGAACAGGTGTATATATACTGAGATCATGTGACAGATCATGTGACACTTAGGTTGCACACAGGTGGACTTTATTTAACTAATTATGTGACTTCTGAAGGTAATTGGTTGCACCAGATCTTATTTAGGGGCTTCGTAGCAAAGGTGTGAATACATATGCACGCACCATTTTTCCGTATTTAAAAAAAAATAAAAAAATTTAAACAAGTTATTTCTTTCATTTCACTTCACGAATTTGGACAATTTTTTTGTATGTCCATTACATGAAATCCAAAATAAAACCCATTTAAATTACAGGTTGTCAAGCAACAAAATAGTAAAAACGCCAAGAGGGATGAATACTTTTGCAAGGCACTGTATAATTATAGCAGTAAAATGGTTACTGTAACACACATAACCAGAGGATGAATAGGGAGGGATAGGGTGTTTTAATTGGTGCAAAAAAACGTTGTTTATATTAAGTGGTTTGAACTTGACAAACTGTGACACTGTCCCTCTCTCCTCCCTCTCTCTCTCCTCCATCTCTCTGTCCCTCTCTCCTTCCTCTCTCTCTCCTCCATCTCTCTGTTTCTCATCTCCTCCCTCTCTCTCTCCTCCATCTCTCTGTCCCTCTCTCCTCCCTCTCTCTCTCCTCCATCTCTCTGTCCCTTTCTCCTCCCTCTCTATCTCCTCCATCTCTCTGTTTCTCATCTCCTCTCTCTCTCCTTCATCTCTCTGTCCCTCTCTCCTTCCTCTCTCTCTCCTCCATCTCTCTGTTTCTCATCTCCTCCCTCTCTCTCTCCTCCATCTCTCTGTCCCTCTCTCCTCCATCTCTCTGTTTCTCATCTCCTCCCTCTCTCTCTCCTCCATCTCTCTGTCCCTCTCTCCTCCCTCTCTATCTCCTCCATCTCTCTGTCCCTCTCTCCTCCATCTCTCTTCCTCATCTCCTCCCTCTATCTCCTCCATCTCTCTGTCCCTCTCTCCTCCCTCTCACTCTCCTCCATCTCTCTTTCTCATCTCCTCCATCTCTCTGTCCCTCTCTCCTCCCTCTCTCTTTCCTCCATCTCTCTGTTTCTCATCTCCTCCCTCTCTCTCTCTCCTCCATCTCTCTGTCCCTCTCTCCTCCCTCTCTCTCTCTCTCCTCCATTGCTCTCTCTCTGACACTAACTTTCACTCTCCTACATCTCTCTCCATCTCCCTCTTCCTCTCTCTCCTCCATACCTCCCTCCTCCATCACTCTTTTCCCTCTCTCTTTCTCCCTCCTCTTCCCCCCCCCACCCCCTATCTCTCTCCTCCACCTGCCTCTCTCTGTGGACTCAGAGAGAAATCAGAAAATCCTGTTTGGTATTAATCTGTGCTCCATGGCTCCAGCCCTGATAGCAGCAGCCTATATCTGATATCTGATAAGGTCTGGCTGATACATTCATATGTCGCCTATATACCCCCTGCTTGTTCACATGGATTACTTCATTTATTTGATCTATAAATCATCTCGCCTCCCAAACAACCTAGCCTGAATGGATCCATATGGTGTACAGATTAGAGTATCTGTGTATCTGAAGCGCTATGCTCAGACCAATAGTGAATCAACAGAGTGATTCCAGAACGACGCACGGGAGACTGGTCTTATGCCCGACGCACACATACAGACATATTTTCTATTACACTGATTCAGTATTGCATCAGGATGACAGAGAAAGATGAACAGATGTGGCATAGAGAGAGAGAGAAAACTCTGTGTAGAGCAACTGTAACCCCATGCCTCTAGCACACAGAGAACCTAAGGCTTACATTTCACCAGACAAAAATCTAAATGAGCAGCGAGGGAAGAACAGAAGCGCACGGGTGTGTGCACGAAGACAGGAGACCGTGATCAAAGCATTGACCTCTCGCCACGGCAGCTGAGACTTGGGCCATCCATCAGTTGTAACGTTCTCTCTCTCTCACACACACACACACACACACACAGACAGACCTCAGGCATGTGGTGGGTCCCGTGGGCTGGGATGAGAGGGACGGTTCTGTGGGTTGTGTGAGAGGACTACTTCATCTCTATCACAGGCTGCCACCAGGAGTAATGTAGACCACATACAGTCACCACACCCTGGGAGAGGATCTGGGGGTCTGGGCTCTTATCAAGGTGGAGCCATAGAAATAGAACAGGCAGAAATGGGTGGGAAAATTAAATGGCTGGGACGGATTTATCATGTCTCACGGTCCAGACTAATTTGGCAGCATAACAGAATTATACAGTGTCCATAACAAACCAATAACAGCGGCAAGACAGAATTTTTGTTTTGTTTTAAATAGTCTGTTCCTGACAGGGGAGAACGACTGCGGATTTCAAGTTGAGGCTGACCGCGGTACTGCAGGCATTGTTTCCAGATGGATGTCCTTAAACCGATTACTCTAAAATCACACACAGACAAAGTTATAAGGATCATTTAGTAGCTAATGGCAGGCTGCAGTAACTCGGTCCGCCTTCAACTTGACATCCTCCATGAGAGGGGGCAGCACTGAGCTAGTCTACAACTTAATTTCCTAGAGTAGCTCAAACTGCGCATTCAATGTTTTTAATTTAAGCGTGGTGACACGCTTAAATTAAACTTCCTGATCATTAAATATGCCACTGAGCATTCTCATGGGAAACAATGGGGTGACGTCAACGATGGCTTCGTCCATATTTTTATACAGTCTCTGGTTCCAGTGGATGTATAATCCACCAGCTCACCTTGCCATCATTAAGGTAACAAGAAAGCCAACACCATGAAATCGAAAATATTCAGTCATCAGAATATTATTCCTCTCTTCCTTCTTTCCTACAGAGCAAAGCCACCTCCAGATCCACTGGTATAAACGAGAGGCCGCGCTCTAATCCAAGACGCCTGCACACATGAAAGAACATGACTGCCTTCTTTGAAGTCTCTGATTCCAAAAACGGAGCGATTGGGAAAAACCCGCCCAGCGACACAATGTATATTAACAGGGAAAGGAAGGGAGTTTTCTTGATTGGTGTGCCAGCCAGCCAGCCAATGCATTATTGTGAGAAAAATCAGGCCAGACAAGGCTCTCGCAGTTGCATTGATTTGTCCCTATTACCGACGGCATTAATTGAGCTTTAGAAAGCAAGCGGGTCGCAGGAACCCGGCTGGCTGGGTCTCAATCCGTTGGGAACGTATGATTGAAGAAAAAAGCGGGCAAGTTTTTCTGGCCTTCTTACGAGAGAAACTGATACATGGTGGATTGATTCTCAGCCCGGACTTCATTTATTATAGCATATGCATTCACAACTAGCCACATACAGATCAATGGATGAGAGTTTTCATTTAGCAGTTGAGCGAGTGGACTTTAGAATGGCTAGATACCTCAGAGTTAGCCTGGTCCCAAATCTGTTTGTGTTGTAGTGCCAATCACTATTGTCATGGCAAGAAAGCACAAACAGATCTGGGATCAAGGTACCTTTTTGAGACATATACCAACATTGGCAAGTCAGGACTCTATTCATGTGGCCAATGGCTAGCCTGAATAGCAAAGGCTTGTATGACGAAGCACAGATATCTAAAAGAGCCTTTTCAAAGTCGTATTTTATTTTCTTACCACCGGAACATTTTGGAAACAGATACCTTTATCATTGTTCACTTGTGTGGTCTCTCTTAGGTCATCATTGCCAAATCAACAGCCATTAAATTGCTCTGGAGCCCTTGGAGCCCTATAGGAACATGAGTATTCACTATGCAGTATGGGGCCTCTAGAGTGTCTGGTCTGTCTGGGTGGAACAGATACAACAGATGTGCACATTACATCAATTATGGTGTGGCCTGCCCTCTGCCACTGTCTGACTGACTTTGCCAAGTTGGAAAATATTGGCCAAAATGAAAATACAACTAAAATGGATGACTCATGATCTGGGCACCTAAGAAAGGAAGTCAATTCGTGGAAGGCCAAAAAACACACAAATGCGCACATTTATTAAATTACATAAATTATGGTGTGGCCTGCCCTCTGCCAATGTCTGACTGACACAAATACACGCAGACACACATTCCCACACAAACGCTGTGAGAAATGCGTCTGGTGGACTGGACTAAACAAAAAGCTATCTTTTATTTCTCCCACAAAATAAACATATTCTCAATTAAATGCTTTTCGATCTCCTTTACTTGGACCCATATCTAATCAGGCTGTAATGGCAGTTGGCGCAAGGTGTGTCAGCCTAGGGCCACCAGGAAGGCTCACCAGGAAGGTCCTTTCCTGGCAGGAAACTGACACCTTGAACCCAATACCCTCCAGTACCTCAGGGTAGGGTAAGGATGTACCCTTCATTTAACCCCTGGCCTTTACCTCTCATCCCTCACTATCTTCCTCTCCTTTCCCCTCCTCTCCCTCTTTCTCTCTCTTGCTGTTCTCTCTCTCTTACACCTCTCTCGCTCTCTCTCTCTCTATATAACAGGTAGGGTTCAGCTGTGTATATCACTGTGCCTTCTTGCTGCTCTGAAAGGGTCTGAATATGTCAGGATTAGACTGTCATAGCAGGGGTTCGTTGTCTTGATGAGCTCACACACGCTGACACACACTCTGACACACACACAGCACGTTGAGACACTCACTCTCACACACACAGACTCTCTCTTTCTCTCTCTATCTCTCTCACTCCCTATTTCACACACATACACATACACTCGCTCTCTCTGAACAGTAGTGAGTGTATTCTTGCCGTGTCTTTTTCTACCTGCACGGCGTGGAGCGGAGCTCATGCATTTTTAACAACACACACATTATTCAATTTCTGTCCTACATGCACTCTGCAGACAGGAGAGCCACACTTGGGCAACACGAGAGAGACAGGATAGAGGGAGACAGGAGGAGAGGAGAGGAGAGGAGGGGAGGGGAGGGGAGGGGAGGGGCTATAGGAAGGGAAGGGAAGGGAAGGGAAGGGAAGGGAAGGGAAGGGAAGGGAAGGGAAGGGAAGGGAAGGGAAGGGAAGGGAAGGGAAGGGAAGGGAAGCTGAGCCGCTTGGCTGCATCATTCAATGTGTGAATACACCATGCAAGTGACGTGGCAAGTAGCCTTGTAGTTTTGAACTTTTGTAGGCTTTTTGAATGGTGTTCAAAGGGTCAAAACATAGCGCAGTGGTCTTCAGGGCAAAAACATCATAAAAGGCATCTGGCTGTTATGTGGGCAGCTTGTCTCTCCCTTTTCTGTTTCCCTTCCTCCTTGTTTTGTCCCCTCTTTTTCTGTTGTATCTGTATGTGTGTTTGTCCCCTTTATGTGGGTGTGTCTGGAGTGGATCAGGGGGCGTGCTCAGGATCTGCCTCTCCTGTGCAGCTGCGGGTTGTTTCCAGTGATTCCTGCCTACGCAGCTGCATCCTATTCTCTCATCAACCTGCACTACTTATTCCTGGGCATGGCTCTCCACCGGCGCCAGATCGTTGTTCTTACCAGAGCGGTAACTTGGCTCACCAGTAAAGTTATTTTGTCTTTGTCTTCAGCCGGGCTCTCCACTCTCCTTAACCTGTCGTTTGTTTTGTCTTTAGTTTCGGACATATCTCCCAACCTGCCTGCCTTCCTGCCTGTCGGTCTGCCTGCCTGCCTGCCTGCCTGCCTGCCTGCCTGCCTGCCTGCCTCAGCCTCTCCTTCCTCCGGAGCCGACTAGCCCACTCTGTTCCTTTACTTCAGTTGTTTTTGGACTAAGACAATTTTAACTTTGATTAAATATTTTTGTTTCTTCCACTCCCTTTGTCGTGTTGTTTCTCTGAGTGCTGGGTTGAACCATAGCCTAACACTGGCAGAAGAAAATTAATTCACAAACACACATATAATTGTATATACAGTATATCTTATATGACCGCGTTCATGAAGCCAATTCAAAAGACCAGGGCATGAACACGGAAGTATGACGGTAGGAACGTGTCACTTGCACACGGTATCAGGAGGGGCTGGCTGTTATCTTAAAGATACAGTGCACGTTTTTATGAAAGAAGAGAATAGCCTCCAAATGTTTTTGATCAGTAGGCTAATATAAGTCCCAAATGGAAGGGAAACAGATTGCTTGTCATCTGTAGCCCCATAGACTCCATTGAAATCAGTCAAAACAACCTCAATAACTCAATGCATGGACACTCTCCTATTGAATATGCATTCAACTGTATTGTGGGTAGGCCTATGCCTTCTTGATTTACAGAGTTTATCAAGAGTTATTACCATTCGGGAAAAAATGATTACCATTGTGTTGTTTTGTAGTTAGATTGGTAAAAACAAAAACAAATTGATTATATGATTTTAAAATGGAATCATTACTTCAAATTTAAATTTAATGACTGAATATCGGCATGAAATATTGGCCATCAGCCTTCTTGAACCCCAGACAATCGGTATTGGCATCGGTCCTAAAAAAACCATATTGATCATTCTCTAAAACACACACACAGACATACAAACACACAAACACACACACAGCAGCATGCCAATGACCCTGCCATGTGCCGCTTGAGAGGAGTATCGATTATGCACAAGAGCAAGCCTTCACTCACTCTCACACACTGAGAGACACACACACACAAACACCATATATAGTCCAGGAAGTGCATGTTAATGAGAGCCAGTGATTAAAAAAGCTCATGAGCTTCATGCCCCTTTAAAAACATCCACTTCTGCCTTTGATATATAAATTATAACAATACTTTTACATGGAGCATGATCAGGTTTGGCAATGCCATTTCATACAAATCTGACTAAACAGTTCAACTGCATGCATCTTTGAAGTCTTCCCATTGCCCTTCATAATATTTGTTTGTGCACCTCAAGGCCTGGAAACTACATTAACCATCATGCACTACCACTGGCCGGGGCCTGTGTGAACACAGTGATGATCAGAGATATGTTCAAAGGGAATCAATGCTCATTAGATGCTGATCCAAGGTCAGTTTTCCCCCTAATGAATAAGGTAAGGACTAGCAGAGAGTAAACTGATCCTAGATCTGTGCCTAGGACAATGATCAGAGAGATGCTCAGGGGGAACCAATGCTCCTTAGAGAGGCTAACTAGGCTCCTTCCGTGCGTGACAAGAGGTAGACAATGGCTACAGAGATGGAGCTAGCACTGCTGTCACACACACACACAAACACATACACACTGCTGTCTGATCTCTGACCAGTGTAATGAGGATCAATGAGACTATTCCCTACTGCCACCTGGCCCTGGCACTGCTCCAACACAACTAGCACAACACACACGCACACACACACACACCATCACAACAGCCCTCGTGCACACACACATTTAGGTACAGTGGGGGAAAAAAGTATTTAGTCAGCCACTAATTGTGCAAGTTCTCCCACTTAAAAAGATGAGAGAGGCCTGTAATTTTCATCATAGGTACACGTCAACTATGACAGACAAATTGAGAATTTTTTTTCCAGAAAATCACATTGTAGGATTTTCATGAATTTATTTGCAAATTATGGTGGAAAATAAGTATTTGGTCACCTACAAACAAGCATGATTTCTGGCTCTCAAAGACCTGTAACTTCTTCTTTAAGAGGCTCCTCTGTCCTCCACTCGTTACCTGTATTAATGGCACCTGTTTGAACTTGTTATCAGTATAAAAGACACCTGTCCACAACCTCAAACAGTCACACTCCAAACTCCACTATGGCCAAGACCAAAGAGCTGTCAAAGGACACCAGAAACAAAATTGTAGACCTGCACCAGGCTGGGAAGACTGAATCTGCAATAGGTAAGCAGCTTGGTTTGAAGAAATCAACTGTGGGAACAATTATTAGGAAATGGAAGACATACATGACCACTGATAATCTCCCTCGATCTGGGGCTCCACGCAAGATCTCACCCCGTGGGGTCAAAATGATCACAAGAACGGTGAGCAAAAATCCCAGAACCACACGGGGGACCTAGTGAATGACCTGCAGAGAGCTGGGACCAAAGTAACAAAGCCTACCATCAGTAACACACTACGCCGCCAGGGACTCAAATCCTGCAGTGCCAGACGTGTCCCCCTGCTTAAGCCAGTACATGTCCAGGCCCGTCTGAAGTTTGCTAGAGTGCATTTGGATGATCCAGAAGAGGATTGGGAGAATGTCATATGGTCAGATGAAACCAAAATATAACTTTTTGGTAAAAACTCAACTCGTCGTGTTTGGAGGACAAAGAATGCTGAGTTGCATCCAAAGAACACCATACCTACTGTGAAGCATGGGGGTGGAAACATCATGCTTTGGGGCTGTTTTTCTGCAAAGGGACCAGGACGACTGATCCGTGTAAAGGTAAGAATGAATGGGGCCATGTATCGTGAGATTTTGAGTGAAAACCTCCTTCCATCAGCAAGGGCATTGAAGATGAAACGTGGCTGGGTCTTTCAGCATGACAATGATCCCAAACACACCGCCCGGGCAACGAAGGAGTGGCTTCGTAAGAAGCATTTCAAGGTCCTGGAGTGGCCTAGCCAGTCTCCAGATCTCAATCCCATAGAAAATCTTTGGAGGGAGTTGAAAGTCCGTGTTGCCCAGCGACAGCCCCAAAACATCACTGCTCTAGAGGAGATCTGCATGGAGGAATGGGTCAAAATACCAGCAACAGTGTGTGAAAACCTTGTGAAGACTTACAGAAAACGTTTGACCTGTGTCATTGCCAACAAAGGGTGTATAACAAAGTATTGAGAAACTTTTGTTATTGACCAAATACTTATTTTCCACCATAATTTGCAAATAAATTCATAAAAAATCCTACAATGTGATTTTCTGGAGAAAAAAAATCTCATTTTGTCTGTCATAATTGACGTGTACCTATGATGAAAATTACAGGCCTCTCTCATCTTTTTAAGTGGGAGAACTTGCACAATTGGTGGCTGACTAAATACTTTTCTTCCCCACTGTATAACGTTTCTAAAGTCAAGGTTAAAATATCTGCACATCTGCACACATACACACACACACGTGTGCTGTTTACGTGTGTGCATTAGAAGCCATGCAGCCCAGAGGGGTTGAGTTGTAGAGAACTTTAAAAGGCCATTAGAGATGTAAGCGATCTAAGTAAACATCCTCAGGCCACACTACTCAAAATATCCTCCTGTCTCATTAGCATACAACCATCGCCACGCCATCTCCTTATCCTGCTAACCAGACCAACACATACACATGCGCACGCACAAAAACCAGAAACACACACACACACACTACATAAAACAAATCAATAGCTCCCAAGCCCCTATGGAATACTATTCCATTGTTTCTGAATAATGTGTCACTTCTACTTCGTATGGAGTCTGAAAAAGACACACCACATCAATGTGACAACAGCAAAACAGTACTTGATGACACAGGTGAATTGAATGAAGTTTGTGACCTAAGCAGTGAGTGGACTTCCTGATTCAATCTTTGTGTTACTTTTTTTCTTTGTGTATGTCTTATTTTTTTCAATCTACACAAAATACTCTGTAATGTCAAAGTGGAAGAAAAATTCTAACATTTGTAAAAAAAAATATATATATATTTATATATATATATCTTGATTACATACGGATTCACACCCCTGAGTCAATACATGTTAGAATCACCTTTGGCAGCGATTACAGCTGTGAGTCTTTCTGGATAAAAAAATAAAAAATAATAATATGCCATTTAGCAGACGCTTTTATCCAAAGCGACTTACAGTCATGCGTGCATACATTTTTTTTTTGTGTGTATGGGTGGTCCCGGGGATTGAACCCACTACCTTGGCGTTACAAGCGCCGTGCTCTACCAGCTGAGCTACAGAGGACCACACGGATAAGTCTGTAAGAACTTTGCACACCTGGATTGTACAATATTTGCACATTATTCGTTTAACAATTCTGTGAAGTTGGTTGTTGATCATTGCTAGACAGCCATTTTGATGTCTTGCCATAGATTTTCAAGCCGATTTAAGTCAAAACTGTAACTAGGCCACTCAGGAACATTCAATGTCATCTTGGTAAGCAACTCCAGTGTATATTTGGCCTTGTGTTTTAGGGTATTGTCCTGCTGAAAGGTTAATTTTTCTCCCAGTGTCTGTTGTAAAGCAGACTGAACCAGGTTATCCTCTAGAACTCTGCCTGTGCTTAGCTCTATTCCATTTCTTTTTATATATATAAAAATCCCTAGTCCTTCCTGATACCCATAACATGATGCAACCACCACCATGCTTGAAAATATGAAGATGTGTTGTGTTGGATTTCCCCCCAAACATAACGCTTTGTTATCAGGACATAAAGTTAATTTCTTTGCCACATTCTTTGCAGTTTCACTTTAGTGCCTTATTGCAAACAGGATGCATATTGGAATATGTGTATTCTGCACAGGCTTCCTTCTTTTCACTCTGTCATTTAGGTCAGTATTGTGGAGTAACTACAATATTGTTGGTCCATCCTCAGTTTTCTCCTATAACAGTCATTAAACTCTGTATCTGTTTTATTGTCAGCATTGGCCTCATGGTGAAATTCCTGAGCGGTTTCCTTCCTCTCCTGCAACTGAATTAGGAAGGACGCCTGTATCTTTGTAGTGACTGGGTTTATGAGACACCATCCAATGTAATTAAGAACTTCACCATGCTCAAAGGGATATTCAATGTCTGCTTTTTTATTTTTACACATCTACCAATAGATGCGAGGCATTGGAAAACCTTCCCGGTTTTTGTGGTTGAATCTGTGTTTGAAATTCACTGCTCGACTGAGGGACCTTACAGATAATTGTATGTGTGGGGTACAGAGATGAGGTAGTCATTCAAAAATCATGTTAAACACTATTATTGCACATATAGTGAATCCATGTGACTTGTTAAGCAAATTGTTACTACTGAACTTATTTAGGCTTGCCAATCCAAAGGGGTTGAATACGTATTGCCCTAAGACACTTCAGGTCTTCATTTTTTATTAATTTGTAAACATTTCTAAAAACATAATTCCACTTTGACATTAAGGGGCATTGTGTGTAGGCCAGTGACACACAATCTCAATGTATATACATTTTAAATTCAGGTTGTAACACAACAAAATGTGGAAAAAGTCCAGGGGTGTGAATACTTTCTGAAGGCACTGTAGCTATAGATACGTGGACTGACCATCCATGATATAACAATTATAGTTTTAATAATTTTTTGAGGCTCTAGAGTGTTTGTTTACAATTACATTGTTTACAAAAAATGGAGTAAAACAAGCTTATATTTCTGTAGTGCTGAGTGATTCGTGCTTTTTTAGGTTGGTCTGTTTCGATTCAACAACAAAAAAAATACGTTTTTTTACATTAAATGCACTATGCATTATGTGGGTCGATTGCTGTAACAATACAGAATAAAACAATTAATAAAAGTCCAATGATGGAAGTGACTACCCATTAGGCATACTACTAGGGCTCATCATTTATTCACATTACTTTACTTTAATAAAACATTTCAGTTTTTGTGTATATTACGTTTGTTTTATTTGATGACATTTATTTATACCTCTTGATCGCGCACTCTTCTGGTCTCTTACTTAGCAGGTGTAAAAGAAACACAGACCGGACACGTAGGCGCACAATGGATTATGGTCATTGTAGTTAATTATCACGTTTTCTGCACTAAGCTATGTAGAACATTGGCCTGTTGGAAACTACAACTCCCTATAACATCGCACAGTTCGGCATGATCTGATTTATCTCTAGAGAAACTGCAGAGCAATGTGCGCATTGAGCTCTCAGAAAAAAAACTATTAAAATGGAATTCAAATAATTGAACCGATGTCGGTCAATTAGTTGTTTAAAAACGGGTGAAAAAACGGAATTTCGGTTAATCGCTCAGCACACATTTTTGGTTCTGATGGGGTACGACAGTTCAACTAAGCTCATGAGGCATCTCTATAAGTTACATTCTTTTAGAATCAATGGGTATATGTAAAATGTATATCATTAATTTAAAAGTCTAAATATGGATGTAGCAATTGCAGATTGCCCCTTTAAGTTAGATGTCATTTTCTGTGCTTTAGGATATAAAGATCGGCAAAATGTTACAGGAAAATCAACACGAGAGAATACACCCTGGTGGTATTTTTATTGATTCAGTTAATCAATGAAGAAATCAACAAATGTATAAAGTGAGGCCAAGAGGTGCACATGCACACACAAGTCTGAGGCCACCACCGCCCAGGGGGTGTGTCTTGTCTGCCTGTCAGTTAGCTGAGGGATTATGGGAGCAAATGGAATTACCTACCGTCCAAACGCCAAGATAACCATTTCATTATCAGTGTCTTACACACACATTGCTTTTCACCTCCCTGACACACACACCAGCAGAGCAGCATCAAACAGCCCCAAGAGGGACAAACACACACACACACACACACACACACACACACACTGCACCAGACAGGGGCAAAGGAACAGCTGACAAACACTCTGTGGCAGGATTCAAATATTTGAAGAATCAAAGAGTCAGCAAAGGAGGAAGGTGGGAAAGGACTGGGAAAGGAACATGTAATCCCCAAAACTATGTTCTGAGTGACAAGTTAAGGCTTCCTCTCCCTGACTCAAGGTAAGAATCCCATGTAATGTCCCTGAGAAATAAGGCCAGCTTATATTAAAGGAGTCAATATGAGATGATTGACCTTTTCCCTTCCCCTGGGTCCAGTCTGTATGTCCAGCTCAAACATAGAGCACTCCTTGACAAATACTCCACTGGCCTACGACACTGTAATACTCACACACCTGTTTTACTAAGACCTGAGAGCCCCCCTAACACACACATGCATACACACATACGCACACACACACATGCGTGCTGACACACACTTACTAACCCTTGCTCATCACTATCTCCTCTGTTTTTTCTCCCTTTTAGTCTAGTGTGTGTGTGTGTGTGTGTGTGTTTGTGTGTGAGAGGAGAGAGTCTCAGTCCCAGCGCTGATCAGCATTTGATTATCAATGTCTCCTCAAGGTTAGCAAGAGGAGACACCTCCTTAATGCAATCAAACCTGATTAGATAATTAGCATACTATTTGCATAATTTTTCTGCAATTCATTATCCAGCTAGTGAGTTCATCTATGTCCCCTGAGATGATCCATCTATCTCCTCCCCTCACCCCACAAACTACACACACACTTATACACACACACTCACACAGGAAAAATCGGAGACATGGAAAGAGAGGAGCGTAAATGGCTGTCCCTGCAGTTTTCTGTGTCCCCTCTAAACCCGCCTGTGTTATTGTTATTGTGGCTGTTTGTCGGCATATGCCCGCTGCCAGCATGAGGCATGGCAACTGAGCTAAGCCTCAGTGTGTGTGTGTGTGTGTAGGAGGCGCAAAGCAGAAAGGGAGAGAAGTTTAAGGGTGTACCATTTGAAATACAAACTGTTCTGGGGTCTCTCTACTACCCTCACTCTGTGTCTCTCTCTCTCTCTCTCTCTCTCTCTCTCTCTCTCTCTCTCTCTCTCTCTCTCTCTCTCTCTCTCTCTCTCTCTCTCTCTCTCTCTCTCTCTCTCTCTCTCTCTCTCTCTCTCTCTCTCTCTCTCTCTCTCTCTCTCTCTCTCTCTCTCTCTCTCTGATTTCTCTCTCCAGCTGGTGTCTGCAATCTCTCGCCCTCTCATGGCTGCATTACAGCATCAGTCAGTCAACCATAGAAAAGACAACTGTCCACCATTACTCAATGACACCACTGATATCATTGAGTTACCACTGGTTTCACAGTGCAGAAATATTGCCTTTACATCACCTTAATAAGTGTTACAAAGATGAGAACCTGTGGTATATCATGAATTAAAAGGCTAAGTAAGGGGTGTCCAAGGCAAGACACACAGGTCCCAAACCATCATTTGGAAACCAATGAGCTATATTATCACCAGCCAGGTCACCCGTGATACAAGTCAGTATTCGACGTCCATCCATGTCTGAGGACGTCGGGAGATGACGTGGAAACCGGCCACTAGGGGAAACAGTGAGCGCTGTTACCTTCAAGTAGGTTTCGGTTTTGCTAAGGGTTTTTTGGACGGGGATGGCGGATGGGCATAAGCAACTGCCTCTGATTCCAAAGGTTGCAAGTTTAAATCCAGCGATAGAAAGTTGTTTTGATATTTTTGTTTTAAGGGTATCCCGAACCTTAACCCTTACCTTAACCATTGGAGTTAATGCCTAACCTTAGGAATTTGGAGTTAATGCCTGAACTTAACCCTAACCTTAAAAATTAGGAGCTAACTTTGAAATTTGAAACAACTTCCAAATTTGATGTTTGAGAAACATGGATGAACGTCTAAGTGTGACGTGAGACTGTGAGAGCTGGTAGAATATCACATGCACTCACTGGACATTAAAGTGGGCCACAAAATCTCTGCTGTTTAAGGCTTTACAGGATGAAGATTATATTTTTGCTTTGGAAGACAAAAGCGATCTTCTGATTGCTAAATGTATAAGCTTCATATGATATCAGACGGAGATGGTGAGGTCTGGGCCAAAACAACAAAACTTCTGCTTTGGCCAAATACAGACCATAAGTGCTAGCACAGTCTTTATCATACTATAAACTAAGGTATTGCTTTTATATATTATTTATTGCAACAATGAGTGCATACATTTTCGCATTGGTGGCCTAAGTGGGAATTTTACCCACGACCCTGTTGATGCTAACGCTCTTAATAACTGAGCCACACAGGAGAAGAACCACAGCGTGTAATGGTACGTATGACATAAAGTAGCTATAGCATGCCAGCGAGAGGAGAGTAGAAGTGTAACCTCTATGTGAAACCAGCAGAATGTAAGCACTCCCTGCCCTCAGCAATGTCAGAGCAGATAGCCCACAGTGACTTCTAGCCTGGCAAACTTCTAGAGAATTACCACCATGAATCCCATCACATCATAGCCTGCTAGTGTTGGGAAACACTGTCAGGAGAGGGGGAGAGGGAGAGAGAGGTGGAAAGGAGGAGAGAGGAGGGAAAGAGACAGAAAGGAGGATAAAGAAACAATGAGATAGAGAGAGGAAGGTGATATGTATGACTCCACACTCTTCTATTATCCCCCTCTCTGAGTCCCTCTGTCTTCTTGTCCTCGCAGCTGCGACTGGATGCAAATAAAGCCGGAATGGAGGTCCTGTGTGCTTAACAGGAGCCGACAAGGGGGCTGATGGGAAATAATGTCTGCCATCTCCCGGAGGGATTAAACACAGGAAGCAGGAAGTAAGACAGACAGGAGGAGGAGGGAAGGAGAGAGGGAACCAGTCAGCACTGGAGGAGGATATTGATACAACACAGAGGTTTACAGTATAGCTCTCTGGGTCTCATTTTGGGCTTGGAATGGGGAGAGAAGAATATTGCTCTGTATTTCATTTTAGGTAAGGTAGGAACACACATACACACAATCTCCCTGTAGTTCGGCCAATCATTGTCCTACACCTAGAGGGCCGCTGTGTGTGCAGGCTTTGTTTCCCAGTACTAACACACCCGATTTTCACTATCAGCCAACTACCAAACTGACTTTACAGTCTGGTTTCCCTTACTAAAGACTGTGACTTTGCCTTTTAACTGATAATGTGACAGCTGGGCATTTCTCTGCTTTCATGCTAATTTTATCCCTTCTTAATGTCCAGGGAGCTCTGGGGTATTACAGTAAAGTTGGTCAGAGTAGAGGAGGCAGCTAATGCTTCACGTTTCTCTACATAATCAGTCTCTCACTGTAAAGCAGTCACTGTGGTAAGTACAGTTAGCATTAGCGGTGGTTTGAAAATTACAAAACCTTTTTCAGGCTACACACATCTTACTGGTGTGTGCTCATAGCGGTTTTCCTAATGGCCCATTGGTCAGAGTCAGCCAGCATGTGCCCCAATGGTCTTCTCCCCAAGGCAGTCCCAGTCCCTGGCCATGAATCAGCCTGTCTTTGTGTGTGTGTGTGTGTGTCTGTCAACACAGTACTCCAGTGACAAACTTAAAAAAGACCACATCTATCAAAGTGTGTGTCTCCATGGTCAACTATATGTGTCTCTCTCTCTCTCTCTCTCTCTCTCTCTCTCTCTCTCTCTCTCTCTCTCTCTCTCTCTCTCTCTCTCTCTCTCTCTCTCTCTCTCTCTCTCTCTCTCTCTCTCTCTCTCTCTCTCTCTCTCTCTCTCTCTCTCTCTCTCTCTCTCTCTCTCTCTCTCTCTCTCTCTCTCTCTCTCTCTCTCTCTCTCTCTCTCTCTCTCTCTCTCTCCTCTCTCTCTCTCTCTCTCTCTCTCTCTCTCTACCTCTCTCTCTACCTCTCTCTCTACCTCTCTCTCTCTACCTCTCTCTCTCTCTCTTCTCTCTCTCTCTCCTCTACCTCTCTCTACTCTCTCTCTCTCTCTCTCTCTCTCTCTCTCTCTCTCTATCTCTCTCTCCCCATTCATCTTTCCCCCCTCCATCTCACTCTTTCTCCCCCTCACCTACTGTATCTCTCTATCCCGCTCTCTCCGCTCCCTTTCCTCTCTATCTCACAAAAGGCGTGCATTTGAACGATATTGCAGTGTCACGTCATATCTTGTAATTGCATCATTCACCCAAGGACATTTCATCATGGAGACAATGAAAATGTCAGTCTGACACGACATTGTACTTTAGATATGAAAAGCAGATTATCACGTCCTAATCCATGGAATCCACCTCAGACAATGTAGGGAGAAAGGGGAAACATCATTCCTGAACATCATCGCAAATCTCTCCCAGCCTATAGTCATCAAACTGAGAGACTGTCTCCCCAATCCCATTCCGTCGATAATCCAGTACTCAACACATCTATAGCAGATCATTCCTGAATTGCATTCCCTCTTAGTACACTTACAATACATTCCTAACCACAGCTCCACACACTCCCTCCCTCACCTCGACTCAGTGAGCACTCTGTTTTCCTGCTTCAATTAAGGATAATTTAATTAATTTGCCTAATCCAAGCACCCTTGGTGAGCTGCCATTAGGCAGGAAACGCTAAACAGAGAGAAGTAAACACAATACAACAACACACAGAGACACACATCACACCAGGGGAGTGTTCTATTTCACACTCCAGCCCGCTGTTATCTCAAACATCAAGGCATTAGACAAGAGCGTAAATACACTTGTTTTTACACACAGAGAAACACATTTTAAAGAGCAAACGGTATTAGACATGACACTCACTCAATCTAGCCCAGGGTTTCTTAAAGCGAGGGTAAGAGAAAGACTGATCTGTACCTTTGCTTTTAGCTAGGGAGAGGCGAGGAGGAGAGAGGTCGCAGAAGAGAGAAGGTAGTGTATCCGCAGGGGAAGAGGAGGAACAGGAGAGACAAACCAACAGTGAATAGTTTGACAAAGAAGAGTGCTTGATGAGTGGAAAACACAAATTAATATATGTATATTAATATATGCATATCATTAATATCAATACACAGTAGCACCTTGGCACTGTAGTATAATCAGATTACACTACACTTCAAACTCAGGCCTTCACACACCAAACACACACACACACACACACATCAGGCAGTACTGTCAGCCTATGTTAGTCAGTGCATGCAAAAACACACATTTCAGTCAGTTTGCACCTTAGATTGCAAAATACTTCAATTATTGATTTTTGTGTACTACTGTAACACTGTTATTTACATCGCATATAGAGGAAAAGGTGCATTTGTCATCTGAAGAGAAATTCTTCAAAACATCACAACAAACATGCACACAGCACACAACCACACCGAAACAAATGATGGTTAGAAAAGAAGAGAGGCATACCTTGCTCCGCCATCATCATATGTGAAAATCCTTGAGGGAGCAAACGAACGACAGAAAGATAGAGGAAAAAGGAGAAAGAAAGCACTTCAGAACCTATATTCCAATACTTTGTAGGTACAGTATTGTGATGTCCCATATTTTCCCGTGAAAGAAAGCATGGCATCAGACCCACTGACAAACAAGCTTCCCACAGCTAAGGGAAAGCTTTCGTAGTAGGACTAGAGTCGTTGAACTAAAGAATTAGCTTATGTAACAGGACTGACATCTTTGTAGGAGCATTTTGGTTATAAAGACATGACTGCCCAAAAAAATGAAAAAAGAGTTTCCATCCTAAAAGAATGTAATGTTTTTATTTCTACCATGGATAACAAGTGTACGAAGATCCTAACTTATTTTGCGAGATGTCTAAGATGATATTGTTTTCCTCTGAACACTTACCTGGAATATTATTGTTGACCTCTGGATTCACGGTGGCAGAAAATAAGAAGCAACATAACAAAAAAGAAAAGAGAGAGGGAAAGAGATCCACCATTAGAAACACTCTTTTTGCATTTGCATGGAACCTATCATGCAAACCTAACACACCTGACACCATACACAGACACTACCCTGTGCATGTATATAGTGAGAGTATAGCACAGTCAAATATATTACATTGGAGTGAATATATTGTTGTAAGAGAACACCATTGTCATCATCTCATCTGTCCCATCCTGAGAAAAGGGGATCAGATCACCAGACCACCGTTTGACCCCCAAAAACACATTCTGAAAAACATTGAGGAAGCATGGTGTCTTCTTTCAGCTTCAGTCACACAAACACGTAAACACACACACAAACTCAGCTGGGACATAAATCCAAGCTGGCGGAAGCCCCATTTCCCTGTAAGCAGGTTGTGAATGTATGATGTAAGCGATTGGAGCAGTAGTAGAGGGCAGCTCTGTCCATACTCTTTCTCCCAGCCCTTTGGTTCTCTCTCACTGCAGACACAAACCCACCAAACAGAGAGCTTCCTGTTAGAAGACCTCATACTGAGGAAGGCTTAACGTTCAGAGCGTTTTTATGAAACGCGTCTGTGCATGTCATGACAAACCTTTGACTTAAGCCAGGCGTATGTACACTACACGATTTTGGCCCCGATTTAGCTGTCCCAGACAGGTTTTTTGAGTCGTTGCCTACTCGGTGTGCGCGGCCGTCACCGGGTCAGAGATACAGATCCTGTCTTTGAGCTGTCCCAGACGTCTGGATATTTTCAAACATGTTTGATTTTATTGACACAAAATCTGCAACGCTTTTGTAGTGTGAGATGTGCAATGACAAGGTTTGAGAACGGTGATCAGCAATAGCCAATGAGAGCTCACCAGAGAAGCCAGTGAGATAATGACCCATCACCCAGAATGTGTGTAGACTCTCGAGCAAGTGTCAAATCGACCTCTGAAGTTGACAAGCAATGTTATTTAATTCAAAATGTATTGGCTTGGCTAGATATTTCTACTCTGTATGGCAAGTGTGAATGTCTGAATGAAAAGCGTGAACGTCTGACGGTGGCTGCTTTGATCCACAGACAGCTCGTTCTAACTACGTTAACAGTCTAACCACATAATTCTTGCTTCAAATGTTACAAATCGCCAGTTCACATTTTTTGGGGGCTCATATTATATTCTTTCTACAGTACCTTCTGAAAATACCTCTATATGGCTATACCTGCTGAACGGGGCTTACAATATATATTGTGATGTCACGAGAGGCTACACAGCTTTCAGCGGGATTGCTCAAGTAGTGCAAGGAGACCAGGTTCAATCAAAACAAGGATTTTATTAAAGGTCTTGGGAAACTAACGAAAGTATAACACAATTCTGTTCTCTTGTGGCTCTTTAAGGGTTAACAGTTCAGGGATGTCTCTTCCACATCCAAAATCATAACTCTCACTCGCTCAAATAACTTTTCCCCAGTCTTACTGTATTCCACGTTGCAGCTAGTGGCCAACCCAGCAAAACGTCCTTCCAAATGTCCCACACGTATTTCCACAGGTGCATGTATCCAAAGGTGAGTATTTCCCAAAGGTAAGTATCTCCAAATCCTTATATTCCTCATGGAAGTGGACGTGCAGCACTCTTGTCCTCCAGAGAGCCCAGGTTGGAGACTGTGTCTCTTCACTTCCCCAAACCTTCAGCTCATCAGCTCCTCATTTGTTTCAGCTGCGTGGGAAGATTGGCCATAGAGGGGTGGAGTTCCCGACCATACCAGCAGATGGAGCCATAGCTGTCTGGGTTTGCAGCCACCTCAGGGGATGTAACGTCCCTCCAGGACACAGCCTCTCGTGACATCACACATCCCCCCTCCTCGGGACCGACGTCCTCGTCGGGGTAAAGGCAGCGAAGAAGGCATCACGCCGGGAGAGGGCGTCCGCATTGCCGTGGTGCTTGCCAGACTGCTCTCTCTTCAACTCCTCCAACTCTAGGACCAGGGACTCAGCCTCCTGTTGTCTCTCCTTGAGTTTCTTACTGAACGCATCAGCCTTGGTTTTAGCAGAGTTTAGCTTCTGTTGAGCAGCTTTCAGTTCCTTCTCTCTCTCTGCCTCCGCATTCTTCATCTTGTTCTCCAACACCTTGTACTTCTCCTCCGCCTTCTTCTGGACCTCCTTACTACTGCGCAGGGTCTCCTCACACTCCTCGATGGTCCTGCGCAGCCTCTCCAGCTCCTCCTGTTGCTTAGGGAAGGAGCTCTGTTGGAGTTTAGCCTGGAGGATATCTAACTCTTCTGTCTTCATGTCTAACTGTTGCTTTAACAAACGATACCTCTCAGCGGTCCCCTTCAGACCAGACAGTTCTTTGTCCAGATTCTGTAGCTCCGTCTCTGTGTCGGTCTGGGCACCTGCCATCCCTATCAGAGCCCGGGCGGGAGTGAGTAACTCGGAGGATTGCACCGGAGCCTTCCCAGGATGAGTCTTGCCTCTCCGTTTCCGAGGTACTCGGGTTATCCTCTCCTGAGACTCTCTCCAGAGTGGGTAAAGGCTGGGCAGTCTCGTCCAATTAGGACAGGGACGGGGAGGGAATCAACCACCCCCGCCGTCGTGTGTATGGTTCCCCGTGTGCTGGTCATTGTAAGTTCAGTAATGGGGTATTCTCTGGTGTCCCCATGGACACAGGAAACTGGGAGGACTTTCCCCGGGGTCAGACACGTTGGGCCCACCAAATCCTTACGCACCAGGGTGGCCCGGCTACCAGAATCCAGTAAGGCCTCCACATCATGGTGATTCACAGTTACCGGGCAGGTGGGGGGTCGATCTGGGCCGCCATCTACGACTCCCAAGAGCGAGGCAAAACGATGTGTGGGTGCTGAGCTGGAGGACTCCGCAGTGGGCATAGGTTCATCGGCTGGTTTCCCACACTGCCAGGAGATATGTCCCATCTCCCCACACCGGTACCACTGTCGAGGTTCCCCCTCCTGGTGTACTCTTCTTGGACCCGCCTGGTTTCTGGCTCCCCCTGGAGCCGGGATAAGTCCTGACGCGGCGGGGTTCGAGACCTTGGGGTCCTTTGGACGGGTTTTCCCCATTTGTGGTGGGGCCGCACTCCTGGGGTCTTTTCGGGAAGCATTCAGCATCTCCGCTGTGGCCTGGTACTTTTCCACAGCTTCCACGGTCAGATCAGCCGTGGTCAAGGCCTGTTGACTGATGAACCGTTTTGCCTCATAAGGCAGGGCGCGTAGGTAACGATCCACCACAACGGCCTCCACCACCGCCGCTGCTGTATTCCTCTGCGGATCCAGCCATTTCCTTGCGATTCGGACAAGTTCATGCATCTGCGCCCGAGGAGGTTGGTCTGGTTGGAAGGTCCAACTGTGAAAGCGCTGGGCCATACCAAACTTTGTGAGTCCATATCTGCTGAGGATCTCAGACTTCAGGGCATCATAGTCAGTAACCTGGTCAGGGCCCAGGTCCCGGACAGCATTCAGCGATTCCCCGGTTAGAAAGGGGGGCTAACAGACCAACCCACTGTTGCTTGGGCCAGGCTTCCCTAGTGGCCGTGGCCTCAAATGCATGCAGGTATGCCTCAATGTCATCGGTAGCTCCCATCTTAGATATAAAGTCACTTGCCTTTATTGGGCGGGTATTTTGGACCACCCTCTGTCTCTGCAACTGCAATTCCTCTGCCTTCAGAAGGTTGGCTTTCTTTTGCTCCTCCAAGAGAGCCACGTTTGCTTGCATCTGGGCTTGCTGGCCAGCAACAAGGGCTTTCAATATGTCCTCCATTTCAGTCGGCGGGGAGCCTACGGCCAACTTGGAAAACTGGGTGATCAAACCTTCAGTATCCTCCTCTGACATGCACTATTAACGCTTGAGCGTGCCCGTATTCTCCACCATCTGTGATGTCACGAGAGGCTACACAGCTTTCAGCGGGATTGCTCAAGTAGTGCAAGGAGACCAGGTTCAATCAAAACAAGGATTTTATTAAAGGTCTTGGGAAACTAACGAAAGTATAACACAATTCTGTTCTCTTGTGGCTCTTTAAGGGTTAACAGTTCAGGGATGTCTCTTCCACATCCAAAATCATAACTCTCACTCGCTCAAATAACTTTTCCCCAGTCTTACTGTATTCCACGTTGCAGCTAGTGGCCAACCCAGCAAAACGTCCTTCCAAATGTCCCACACGTATTTCCACAGGTGCATGTATCCAAAGGTGAGTATTTCCCAAAGGTAAGTATCTCCAAATCCTTATATTCCTCATGGAAGTGGACGTGCAGCACTCTTGTCCTCCAGAGAGCCCAGGTTGGAGACTGTGTCTCTTCACTTCCCCAAACCTTCAGCTCATCAGCTCCTCATTTGTTTCAGCTGCGTGGGAAGATTGGCCATAGAGGGGTGGAGTTCCCGACCATACCAGCAGATGGAGCCATAGCTGTCTGGGTTTGCAGCCACCTCAGGGGGATGTAACGTCCCTCCAGGACACAGCCTCTCGTGACATCACAATATATATTTTTAATGTTCATGTTCACCATCAGCAATAGTTTTGATACTTTTGCTTTAAATAATCAGTGTATATGGTCATTTTTAGATATAGGCTAAAGTTGATCATTTCATAACAAGGAAAGCAATCACTTTTGCGAGGCGCACTGCATGGCCGAAGCGAGAGGAGAAGAGAACAGTCAAAACTATTCGATTTGGAGATGAGGGTGAAATCCAAAGTTGTGCTATATATTCATTGGCTATGTCATAGCTAATTTGTAACTGTAAATACTGATACAATACTAGTGGTAATTAGTGGTTGATGGTGATTTCAGAACCAATGTCGTGGTAGATGCCTAGTCTCCCTTATGGCTCAGCTCAGGCGCCTACATAGTACACACACCACAGACATACATAATATACACAGAGACACACACACACACACACACACACACACACACACACACACACACACACACACAGTAGTCAGCTCAGACAGATCCAGCTCAGAGAGGCCCGGCTCATGAGCACCATCAGCAGCAGATTTTAATTTAAAATGGAAAATGAATGTTTTTACGCAACACATATATCGAATGTATCGAATCGTATCGCATCGAACCGAACCGCATCGAACCGAACCGCATCAATTCGTTCTCTAATCAAACCGAATCGCCCTTGTTAAATTATTTAAAGATTGTTGTCATATTGTTGTTAAAAAGCCCTATTCGTGGGCCCAGAGAACCCTCACCCAGGTAGGGTTTTAGAGCATGGGCATCGGGTTGGCACCCTGGCACTAGATCTAGACTCTTCATTAAATCATGGGGCTTTCAATACCAGGCCAGGGCCGAGACAAGCCAGGACCAATAAACAAAGCTGGGGTATGAGCAGAGACAACAGCAGCAGGAACATGGTTTCACTTTAACATGTTGAGGGTAAAATAGAAACGAAGGGACTGTTCATATACTTTTGCCATCGCTGACGTATCTTTTTCCATTGTTTCATAATTGAAACCTTAAACATATAATGATTAGAAAACTATTAAGATTAAATGGTAGCCTCGGTTCTTTCCCACCAATGTGCCCCAGTGTAAGTCTCCTGATTAGCCCGACCACAGGCAGTGATTAAGGAAGGAAATGAACACCAGTATAATTGAGTTGGTCGCCATTAAAGGCTTTCAGTGGGCAGCAATCAGAGATCTATTAAAGATTAATTTAAACGATTTCACTAGCCAGTTATTAGATATGTATTAGAGATGTAAAGATTAAATTCAAGCGATTTTACCGGACAGCTATTAGATATCTATTAGGTATTAATTTAGTCACCGAGCAAATTCCATCTGCCTGAACATAGGACAAGCTGTTCAAACGGAGTGTGTGTGTGCGTGTGTGTGTGCACGCATTTGTATGTGTGTGTGCGTGCATGTTCAATGTAATCTCCTTTAAATCTACTCTTCAGATGGTGTCCTCTAGTATTGTCTCGTATCAATAGAGTGTTGAAGCCCACAATGTGACCTCCTGACGGTGGCATTTAAATGGCTCAGTCCCAAGAGAGGACACGGGGGAATTGAGGAATTAGCCAGATTAGCAAGAAGAAGGGTGTGTGGATGGTGTGATAATGTGGTCTGTGTGTGTGTCTCCCTCTTCATTTAGCTTTTCTTCATTTCTTTAACTGACCTACTTTTACACTGACAGATTATTTACACTGTATTGCTTTGTTTTTTTCTACCAGTGAACACACACACACACAGACACACACACACACACACACGCACACTGTATATGAACACACATACACATCTGTTTAGTGAACAGGTTGGTATAGCCCTGTGTACTACAAAAATATCTGTTTTCTTTTCATTCTTTATTGAACTATTGCGTAGCAGTTACATTAACATAAGCCTCTACCTTGAAACAAATGCCTTGTGGGAAACCAAAACGTCTGAAAACAGATCGATGTTCTTACTACTGCAGCTCAGCAGGGCTTTAACAAATGTGTATCTATTTATTTATCACTCTTCAAATTAAATAAACAGCCTCATAATTCCCCTCTACTGGAAAAGTCAATACCTGAGCTGAACTGAGGTGAGTGGCTATTTTTCATACAGTAGGATTCTTAAAGGGAAGAGTTAGAGCTATACTTTACTCTTTAGGCCGAATGTAGAAAACTTAAAGGGAAGGCCGAGAGTTATATTTCATACAGTATACTCTGGCCGCTATCTAGTTATTGCCTGAATTTAGTTCAAATTAGGAACAAACCAAGCAGTAAACAGCTGGTAAACACACACAAACACACCATCCCACACACACAACACCATCCAAATTAGATGACAGATTGAGTGTTGGTGTTGCCAAACTCTTATTATTATTATTATTACTACTAGGATGATAATCCCAGATTATTGTTCTAGCGTAGTCTAGGTGCTTCAGCAAACCACGTTACAGGCAGACAGACTACAGTACGGCCGTTGCAGAACGGAACATACGCTGCGGCCGTGGCAATGGTTGTCGAGGCCATTTGAGCCATCTGCCCCGCCTGGGGAAGTGTCAGGTGTCTGTTGCCGTGCCTACGGCAGTCACCAGTACAACACACACAGCAGGTCTGTCCACATGTTAGCTACTCTCTTTCAGGAAATAGGCCTACTGTGTACAAAGCTTTGGTTTTAGCGGCAAGTTTTACTAGATTACTACTCATTTACTACAACCATATTACATGTACTTATCTTATTATGAAAGTTGTGTGCCTGCTTCTCTATGTAGGCCTATCACAAAGCTGTGACGTACGTGAGTGGTGAGTTCTATGGGCTGGGGAGTGTAAAAAAGTGGGAAAGTGTGTGTGTAGACTGTATTTATGTCTGAGTGTAGATTACGTATTTTCACGATCCAGCGGCGGTATATTTAAAGCGGCAGTACATTGGCGTGCCGTCCACATAAATACAGCTTGACCCCAGTAAATAGCATTATTTATTTTATGATTGTCTGAGCTCCTTGTTCACTGCCCGGCCCGTAACAGGGCTGGTCCACACACACACACACACACACACAGGTCCAACCCCTGACTAAGCACCCTATTTTTTATTTTATTTTTTTATTTCACCTTTATTTAACCAGGTAAGCCAGTTGAGAACAAGTTCTCATTTACAACTGTGACTAAGCACCCTATCAGAGTGGGTCTATAGCGTCTCTAGCTATCGATAGCTCTATGGGCCTTTCTAATAGAGATGCAACACAGACATGCTCCTGGGGTTTTTAACATTGTCAATTACATATAGGTCAGCCATTTTCTTTTCTTGCACCCTTTTGTGAGGATGTGTCCACAGTGAGAGAGAACCAGCCGCCAGGGCACACGCTGTCACACACGCTTCCTCTCCCAGTCGACTGAATAGCTTCAATTCAACCAAAGCAGCTTAACGCTCATCAAGACAGAGGAAAAAGAGGCCCCTCCCTTTTATAAAGAGGCCCCTCCCTGACATAGAAACAACGTTATCTTTACATTCCAGATTCACTGCCCTTTTCTCTGTCGGTTAATGTTTGGGCTTGATGCCAAATCGGATGTAAATTGCCTTTATGCTCTGTAAAGAGAGAAAAACCTAACCTACTAAAGTGACAGGCCAAGAAATAAGAGAATAAGAGAATATTAGAAACAGTAGTATCCTTTTATACCTTTTATTTTCTCACAGGATCTGAATGTAAAGGAAAGGGAAAAGCCTGGAGTTGTTACTTGTTTTCTGATTGCCCACCCCAACAAAATCGGAATCATTTTGATATCCGCACCTAATATTCTGAAGAGTTCCTATAGCTGCAATAACAGGATTATTGTAAGAGGACAGATTGAATTAAAATGTAGTATACAATACATCAAAATGTATATTTTATATCAGCAGACAGAAACAGCAAATGAACTGACATTACCTCTGTATATTATAAATGCATGACCACATTGCATACAGTATGTAACAATTAAAAGAAAGAAAACCCTCTGCTATAAAGCAGATAACATTCACTCTCCCTTTACAAATAAAAAGGCCTTTCTTGTGCTCCTTCTAAGAAATCGTAAGAATAAAAAACCTAACCAAAATGTTTTTTATAAAAAATCAATTTGGGGTCTAACCAATACCAGCTGTGGAGGAAGAAGAGAGAGATGGAGGTTGTGATTTAATCAAAGCAGTTCCAGAATGCTCTGCAACACAAAAGGATGTGATTTTAACACCTGCCATCGCATGATTGGTAAAGAAAAGGGCTCAGGAGGCCCCCATTCTCTCTATAGGCGTCCTTTTCAGTCCCTGCAGGGCGGTCACATTAACCTGCACCTTGGTGGCTAACCGTGTCGCTAACCACGCTTAGATTAGCGCTCTGCTTTTCCAACCTCACAGGGACAGCATACACTGAGTCTGAGAGAGACGACTTAATCAACAACAAAGTAAAAATGCTTCAAAGTAGGTCAGTGAAGCCTCTGGAATAACATGAACATTATATATTGATTAGGACTGATGAAGGAAGGAAAGACAAAAAGCTGAAATGCAATTGGTAAAATTTGTGTTGTTAAAAGGTAAACATAAGGCTATGCACAAATGTAGACATTCAGGAACAGTAAAGGAAATAAAAATGTATCAGATCTTACCTTCATTGCAGAAGCGGCCCTTGTATTCTGTTTTGGAGCAGTCGCACACGGGTTCCCCATCCACCACGGTGCAGCTCCCGCTGTTCTCGCACAGGTTCTCCGTACAGCGCCCCTCCGACTCCAGACGGACCCTCAAGCTGCTGAGGAGAACCGGTTCCGTGTTCCCGTACTTCAGATCTGAGATCGTTCCTCTGAAGGGTGGGGCATCACGTGCCGTGGGCAGCGTAAGCGCCGACGTACGTATGTCCAGCGGTACGCCACCCAGGAACAGATCGCTAACAATTTTCATGTGCTGGCGACTACCTCCGGTGGGCCGCACCTCGTCCGCCTTGACCTGGCCGTCCAGCCCCAGCACCGTCCTCAGGCCGTAGCGGCTCAGTGTCGCAAAGTGCCAGCTGCTGTCGTTGACCCGCTTGTCGGACACCATGGCAGTCTCGGCGCAGTCGATGCTGAAGCGCAGCTGCAGCTTGCCCTCCACAACCATCAGCTGCAGGAAGTCGCAATAGCCGGCGTCGTCGAAGTAGAGCAGCAGTGCCGTAGACACGTCTGTCTTGAACTGGAAGCTGAGGTCGCTACGCGTGCTGGCGTCCCAGCGGAGGTAGCGGGCCCACTGGCCGGGGGCCCCGGTGAACTCCAGGCTCAGACACACACCCAGGAGGGCCGAGAGCAACAGCTGCAGCCTCGCAGACAAGCCCAGCACATCCATGGTCAACAAGGAGGAGGAAGAGGAAGAGGAGGAAGGAGTTTATATTCCTGAAAGCTTAGATAGCATTGAATTAGATTTGATTTAAAAGTCTTAGAGTAAGTATCCAATTCTAGAGGGAGTATCCACAGTTGTATCCAAAAGTGTACTCAGATATGTTTGACACTGCTGAGAGATTTAGTACAAAATCAGCAGGGAGTAGGGTAGGGTGGTAGTTGGGATAACAGTCGTAGGTAGGCTAAGTAACAGTCATAGGCCATGCACATCGCTGAGAAGCTATGGACAGTAGCTAGAATTGCAGGTGCCTTTCCTCCTAGATAAAGAAAGGAGGAGGGAGAGAGCGGGAAAGGGGAGAAGAGTCTAAACTAGTTTCTCCTTTTGTTGGAAAGGAAAGTTCGACCTTTGTAATCCTTTACAGTCCAAAGAGATTGCTATGGGTAATCATGGCGTTATGTCCAATTGGACTTGCTCTTCTGGTTGTCAGGGTGACCGGGACGTCCTTCTTCATGTTGCCTGCTGGGATTTGTAGTTCACAGGGGAGCCTCTGGATCTCCTCAGTTCCATCACTGTCAGAAAAAGGAAGCATAGGAATTACACACAGCGTGCACACACACACACACACACAACATTGATTTTCAGACAATCTGTAAATCTTAGGTTTTCAGACACAGATTGATATTTTCAGACAGGCCTTTTTTCCTCGCTACTACTTCAGCAAGAGGACCCATCTTTATTCATTTCACATTCATTTGTACAAAATGCTAGTGATGGGCCTTCCGAGTCTTTTCGGTGAGCTGGATCATTTGGCTCTGTTCACATAAAAGAGCTGTTTATTTGGCTCCCAGGCGGTTCTTCATTCAAGATGCTTGAGAATCGACCTAAAACCAAAAAAATTGCACATCTCTAATGTAATGCCTAGTGCTGAGCGATTAGTGCTTTTTGAGATCGGTTCGGTTCGGTTTTGGTTCGATTATTAAAAAACAATCACTGTATTCGGTATCGATAATTTTTTTGACATTAATTGCACAATACATTACAGTTGTCGGATCTTAACTTGATCACTCTTTTGTTGCAGAGAATGATGCATCAGGAAATGTAAATGAGCCTCATGATTGGCTAAAATTAGCTGTTATTTTTCTCTCCATGTGGGGGCAGTCGAGTCATTGGGAGTAGGGCTCGCTATCTTAAAATAATGTTCTCGCTCGCTCGCTCAAACGCTATAGGCCAAGGTCCTATTACTGCAACATTCAAATGTACAGAAATGTATCTGAAATGCAGCTATACACATCAAAAACCGTAGTTCTATATACAGCTTAATAACACAAGATAGATATTGGTCTCCACTAGGCTATGACATACAAGTGTCTAGTGTATCCTAAGGGGACGAATGAACTGTCAGAATTGAGTTCAATTGTGGCCTAGGGTGGTCTAGCTGTTAGGGTCGCTTCCTTCAATGTGCACATATAGGACTATGGTGTCCGTGTGGGTTTGATTCCGGCCCAAGCCCTTTTGGCACAAATAACGCTGTCTCCCGATTGACTTGATGTAGTTACACACTTCAAATATGGACAGTCCAGGGTTATTTTACCCCTGATCTTGATAAGCTTATTGGCTGCATGGCTTCACCCAGGTGGGTGCTACATGTTTTTCGGAGGAGTTTACCAAGGAGTCTACAACTGGGGAGGGCAAGAGGTGACCTGACTTCTGACTTGCTTCCCTCCTGGATCTGACATAATTTCCCCCCTGCTCAATCCTTCATTTGGGCTAAGTCAGAAGAGACATGGACTGCACGGGTGAGGAAGGTGCGCATGGAGAGTGGGATCGGACACAGGATGTGACCTGTTGGACTTGCATCTGCCTCTGTGGATGACCGTGGTAGATCTTCCACCCAGAACTGTCAATAGGTTAACTGAAATGTTTTGTTTTGATGTTTTAAGAGTGTCTTTTAGATTCTTGCTATAATGAAAAGCGCTATACAAATTCAATCTATTATTATTATTATTATATAACAATAGTAATAAATTACCATACCAGACACTTTTGGATAACATAAATAGTAAACAAATAAAATAATAAGCAACATTATTTTCCATTCATTCAGGTAAGTTGCCATACTAGATTTGCCGTGGTAAATCAGGAAATACTTTATTTCTATTGTGCAGAATGCTTGTAAAATAGATAAATCGCCCTTAATCTGTTAAAAAAACTACTATGTTATTCAGATGGCAATACCAACTAGAGGGCAAACATATATTGAAATACTTTGGTTGCAAGCAGGAGTAAGGCAGAGAGGAGGAGGCGAAGCGAGAGGGCTCACTCTCGCCAAAATAAGCTCAATGCATTTCTATTGCCTTCCATTTTACATTTTTGTCATTTAGCAGACGCTCTTATCCAGAGCGACTTACAGTTAGTGAGTGCATACATTTTCATACTGGCCACCCGTGGGAAACGAACCCATAACCCTGGCGTTGCAAGCACCATGCTCTACCAACTGAGCTACAGGGGCCTACTTCCTGCCTTTGGGACTACTCACATTGTTAGGGCGGAGACATGAGCATCTCGTCATTATATACAGATCTCTGACTAAGGTAACACCGACAAAATCTTTTAGGGAGCGGTAGAGGTGAACAGTAATGGTTGCAAATGAGATCAGCTTTGCGGGTGAATTTAGTGCATATTGATGGTTTAACGAGACAACAATTGGCGATAATCTAGTGCCATCGATGGTTGCAATAAGCCCCTTGCTATTTGATTATACAGTGGGGCAAAAAAGTATTTAGTCAGCCACCAATTGTGCAAGTTCTCCCACTTAAAAAGATGAGAGAGGCCTGTAATTTTCATCATAGATACACGTCAACTATGACAGACAAAATGAGAAAAGAAAATCCAGAAAATCACATTGTAGGATTTTTTATGAATTTATTTGCAAATTATGGTGGAAAATAAGTATTTGGTCAATAACAAAAGTTTCTAAATACTTTGTGATATACCCTTTGTTGGCAATGACACAGGTCAAACGTTTTCTGTAAGTCTTCACAAGGTTTTCACACACTGTTGCTGGTATTTTGGCCCATTCTTCCATGCAGATCTCCTCTAGAGCAGTGATGTGTTGGGGCTGTCACTGGGCAACACAGACTTTCAACTCCCTCCAAAGATTTTCTATGGAGTTGAGATCTGGAGACTGGCTAGGCCACTCCAGGACCTTGAAATGCTTCTTACGAAGCCACTCCTTCGTTGCCCGGGCGGTGTGTTTGGGATCATTGTCATGCTGAAAGACCCAGCCACGTTTCATCTTCAATGCCCTTGCTGATGGAAGGAGGTTTTCACTCAAAATCTCACGATACATGGCCCCATTCATTCTTTCCTTTACACGGAGCAGTCGTCCTGGTCCTTTGCAGAAAAACAGCCCCAAAGCATGATGTTTCCACCCCCATGCTTCACAGTAAGTATGGTGTTCTTTGGATGCAACTCAGCATTCTTTGTCCTCCAAATACGACGAGTTGAGTTTTTACCAAAAAGTTCTATTTTGGTTTCATCTGACCATATGACATTCTCCCAATCCTCTTCTGGATCATCCAAATGCACTCTAGCAAACTTCAGACGGGCCTGGACATGTACTGGCTTAAGCAGGGGGACACATCTGGCCCTGCAGGATTTGAGTCCCTGGCGGCGTAGTGTGTTTCTGATGGTAGGCTTTGTTACTTTGGTCCCAGCTCTCTGCAGGTCATTCACTAGGTCCCCCCGTGTGGTTCTGGGATTTTTGCTCACCGTTCTTGTGATCATTTTGACCCCACGGGGTGAGATCTTGCGTGGAGCCCCAGATCGAGGGAGATTATCAGTGGTCTTGTATGTCTTCCATTTCCTAATAATTGCTCCCACAGTTGATTTCTTCAAACCAAGCTGCTTACCTATTGCAGATTCAGTCTTCCCAGCCTGGTGCAGGTCTACAATTTTGTTTCTGGTGTCCTTTGACAGCTCTTTGGTCTTGGCCATAGTGGAGTTTGGAGTGTGACTGTTTGAGGTTGTGGACAGGTGTCTTTTATACTGATAACAAGTTCAAACAGGTGCCATTAATACAGGTAACGAGTGGAGGACAGAGGAGCCTCTTAAAGAAGAAGTTACAGGTCTGTGAGAGCCAGAAATCTTGCTTGTTTGTAGGTGACCAAATACTTATTTTCCACCATAATTTGCAAATAAATTCATTGAAAATCCTACAATGTGATTTTCTGGATTTTTTCCCCTCAATTTGTCTGTCATAGTTGACGTGTACCTATGATGAAAATTACAGGCCTCTCTCATCTTTTTAAGTGGGAGAACTTGCACAATTGGTGGCTGACTAAATACTTTTTTCCCCCACTGTATTCCAATATGCTTCATTTTGTAGGCTACCTGTTAGGCTATCAATAATCACATAATGAAAGGTGTGAAACCAATAATCTACTGTTTGTGTTTCCCTGGCTAAATTGATGAGTTAATTTGGGCAATCAGTTGATTAACAATAAATGTTCCTCCATTGTCGATGCTTGCCAACGTGTTATAGTTAGGCTATGTATAATTTCTAGAGGTGGGATGAGTACTGAAAACCTGTACTTAAGTAAAAGTACTGTTACTTAGATTGTAGTTTACTCAAGTAAAATTAGCCTTCTTAACTACTTAAGTTAGAGTAGCAAAGTATCCGGTCAGAAGACTACTTAAGTACTAGTTACAAATTTAGTTTGGTAATTTTTTACACCTTATGGTAAACTGTGACACCAAACAAAAAGGACAACAACTTAGTGCAATTGATTTGACATTCATTTATTATTAAAGCCTGCCAGCACCATCTTGCAGATGCCCCCCAGCACAGGTACTCTCCAATGAAGACTGACATCAAACAAAGTCTGTGGGCAGTACAGTTTCAATTACGATCATTCAATGTTGACTTAATATCAATGTGCACAAGTTCATAAAAAGGAATATGGTACTTGAGACACTGAAAGAATTTTACAATTTCAATAGCATTAATGAAAATTAATTTCACAATATAATTTAAAGTACATGTGATGGTGAATGCATACTATACTTAACAAATATAAAAACGCATCATACAACAATTGAAAAGATTTTACAGCGTTACAGTTTATATAAGGAAATCATTCAATTGAAATAAATTCATTAGGCCCTAATCTGTGGATTTCACAACTGGGAATACAGATATGCATCTGTTGGTCACACAGATACCTTTAAAAAAAAAGTTAGGGGCGTGGATCAGAAAAGCAGTCAGTATCTGGTGTGAGCACTATTTGCCTCATGCACCGCATCTCCTTCGCATAGAGTTGATCAGGCTGTTGATTGTGGCCTGTGGAATGTTGTACCACTCCTCTTCAATGGCTGTGCGAAGTTGCTGGATATTGGCGGGAACTCAATCCAGAGCATCCCAAACATGCTCAATGGGTGACATGTCTGGTGAGTATGCAGGCCATGGAAGAACTGGGACATTTTCAGCTTCCAGGAATTGTGTACAGATCCTTGCGACATGGGGCTGTGCATTATCATGCTGAAATATGAGGTGATGGCGGCGGATTAATGGCAATAGGCCTCAGGACCTCGTCATGGTATCTCTGTGCTTTCAAATTGCCATAGATAAAATGCAATTGCGTTCGTTGTCCGTAGCTTATGCCTGCCCATACCATAACCCCACCGCCACCATGGTGCACTATGTTCACAACGTTGACATCGGCAAACCGTTCACCCACACGACGCCATACACGTGGTCTGCGGTTGTGAGGTTGGTTGGACGTACTGCCAGATTCTCTAAAACGACGTTGGAGGCGGCTTATGGTAGAAAAATGAACATTCAATTCTCTGGTAACAGCTGTGGTAGACATTCCTGCAATCTGCATGCCAATTGCACGCTCCCTCAAAACTTGAGACGTCTGTGGCATTGTGTTGTGTGACAAAACTGCACATTTTAGAGTGGCCTTTTATTGTCCCCAGCACAAGGGGCACCTGTGTAATGATCATGCTGTTTAATCTGCTTCTTGATATGCCACACCTGTCAGGTGGAAGGATTATCTTGGCAAAGAAAAAATGCTCACTAACAGGCATGTAAACAAGTTTGTGCAAAACATTTGAGATAAATAAGCTTTTTGTGTGTATGAACAATTTCTGGAATCTTTTATTTCAGCACACGAAACATGGGACCAACACTTTACATGTTGCGTTTATATTTTTGTTCACTCTTTATGCCAATGACAAGGTGGCTTGTTGGCCAACAAACAGAGATAATATGGGGAGCTAAAAAGAGGAGATTCAACTTTTTCTGTCAGATTATTTCTTGGTTAGGCATAGCCATTTTATTTACATTTGTCCTCAAAACACAATTTCAACAGCAGAATTATATCTTAGAAATACTTATCTTACTCTAGAAATATATAATATTACAAAGGCAGAAGGTAATAAAGTGCAAATTACCTCTAATTGCATCTAGCTAAGAGGCCAAGAACCAGGAGTGTAGTGCGCTTCACTTCAAGAGCTGAGGTGAAGATAAAACGGGGTTTGATGGACAACTTTGAGAGCCAACGGACTTAGCTAAGAGATTTGATGACAAGCTATTTTTAATACATTACATTGGTCAAGGGGTTGTGAAACACCCTTGTTGGCTTGTCATTCCATCACTACAGTGTCACAGAGCAGCGTATCCCAGCGATGACACACATCAATCTGATATGTCAACAGGGATTTGACTGTGTGTCTGAGAGTAGCGCTGGCATACTGTACGCCCTGGCTTCTATTTGGGTTGGGGAGCAGTGGAGACAGTGTTGAACTGGGTGGTTCTCTCGCTCGCTTGCTCTGTCTGTCCATCTATCTCAATCTCTCTTTCTTTTTGGTTTCCTAAGCCTATGGTTATCTAGAACCTTATCTGTTTCTAAAGATAGAGGGAAAAGTGGGTCAAAATAGTGTGTATTTTGTTACCTCGAGAACAGCTCTCATGAATGAAGAGAACAGTCATCCTAAAAGGACCTGGCATAAACAATTATATTTTCATTCAAGGAAAACTCCACCCAAAAACTACAGTGAGGGAAAAAAGTATTTGATCCCCTGCTGATTTTGTACGTTTGCCCACTGACAAAGAAATGATCAGTCTATAATTTTAATGGTAGGTTTATTTGAACAGTGAGAGACAGAATAACAACAACAAAATCCAGAAAAACGCATGTCAAAAATGTTATAAATTGATTTGCATTTTAATGAGGGAAATAAGTATTTGACCCCCTCTCAATCAGAAAGACTTCTGGCTCCCAGGTGTCTTTTATACAGGTAACGAGCTGAGATTAGGAGCACACCCTTAAAGGGAGTGCTCCTAATCTCAGTTTGTTACCTGTATAAAAGACACCTGTCCACAGAAGCAATCAATCAATCAGATTCCAAACTCTCCACCATGGCCAAGACCAATGAGCTCTCCAAGGATGTCAGGGACAAGATTGTAGACCTACACAAGGCTGGAATGGGCTACAAGACCATCGCCAAGCAGCTTGGTGAGAAGGTGACAACAGTTGGTGCGATTATTCGCAAATGGAAGAAACACAAAATAACTGTCAATCTCCCTCGGCATGGGGCTCCATGCAAGATCTCACCTTGTGGAGTTGCAAAGATCATAAGAACGGTGAGGAATCAGCCCAGAACTACACGGGAGGATATTGTCAATGATCTCAAGGCAGCTGGGACCATAGTCACCAAGAAAACAATTGGTAACACACTACGCCGTGAAGGACTGAAATCCTGCAGCGCCCGCAAGGTCCCCATGCTCAAGAAAGCACATATATAGGCCCGTCTGAAGTTTTCCAATGAACATCTGAATGATTCAGAGGAGAACTGGGTGAAAGTGTTGTGGTCAGATGAGACCAAAATCGAACTCTTTGGCATCAACTCAACTCGCCGTGTTTGGAGGAGGAGGAATGCTGCCTATGACCCCAAGAACAACATCCCCACCGTCAAACATGGAGGTGGAAACATTATGCTTTGGGGGTGTTTTTCTGCTAAGGGGACAGGACAACTTCACCGCATCAAAGGGACGATGGACGGGGCCATGTACCGTCAAATCTTGGGTGAGAACCTCCTTCCCTCAGCCAGGGCATTGAAAATGGGTCGTGGATGGGTATTCCAGCAAGACAATGACCCAAAACACACGGCCAAGACAACAAAGGAGTGGCTCAAGAAGAGGCACATTAAGGTCCTGGACTGGTCTAGCCAGTCTCCAGACCTTAATCCCATAGAAAATCTGTGGAGGGAGCTGAAGGTTCGAGTTGCCAAACGTCAGCCTCGAAACCTTAATGACTTGGAGAAGATCTGCAAAGAGCAGTGGGACAAAATCCCTCCTGAGATGTGTGCAAACCTGGTGGCCAACTACAAGAAACGTCTGACCTCTGTGATTGCCAACAAGGGTTTTGCCACCAAGTACTAAGTCATGTTTTGCAGAGGGGTCAAATACTTATTTCCCTCATTAAAATGCAAATCAATTTATAACATTTTTGACATGCGTTTTTCTGGATTTTTTTGTTGTTATTCTGTCTCACACTGTTCAAATAAACTTACCATTAAAATTGTAGACTGATCATGTCTTTGTCAGTGGGCAAACGTACAAAATCAGCAGGGGATCAAATACTTTTTTCCCTCACTGTATCTTTTCGTATTTGTTTAATTAGTCCATTGCTTATATAGTCCCAAAATGTTTTTGCATGTCAGCAATCAAGTTTTTAAGATATCTAACTTTCAAAATACAGAAATCTGGCCCTTATGATGCATTTTGAGTGGGATATCCTAGAACAGATTGGTGATAGAACGAAAGAAACACAAACATTTCGGAAGAAATGACATAAACCAGACCCTAATGCTTGTTTTTAATATTACAAAACACAATGTTTCTCAAAAAATTCAAAGGGCAGTAGTAGGCCGGATTCAAACCTATGCCTGTTCTTGCATATGTGTGGCTGCACTGGTTGGACCACACAGGCGCTGAGATAACCATTAATTTATGTTGGTGGCCTTGAACATATCATAAAACAATTGATATAAAAAAAAAGGATTTTCCCTAACGAAAAATACATCTAACCTCTACAAATATTGTGCATTTAATCACCATAAGAATTCACACGAGACGCGCTGTAACCTGCACGTAGCCTACATAGGCTACTTAAACTAACGCCCAGTGGACTTGAAGTCTAAGTTATTGTAGCCTACAAACACAGCTTCCATCTGCCCCCTGGCGACAATTCTAAATATTTTTAGCTCACCAATCGAATAGACGTTTCGTAATGGTTAGGTTGTTACGAGTGTAAGATGGCGCCGGAGAAGATGGCTGCCGTTTTACAGCCCTCTAACCAATTGTACTATTATGTGTGTTTTTTCTGTACATAATGTTTCTGCCATCGTCTCTTATAACCAAAAAGAGCTTCTGGATATCAGGACAGCGATTACCCACCTCGTATTGGACAAAGATTCTTTCTTCAATGATTCAGACGCAAAGGATATCCTACAGACACTCGACAAGGCCCAAATCCCCGTCATTCGCAGGAGACAGAGACAGAGATATCGTGGATGTAGGTCGGGGTGGCTTGTAAGGATCCGACGGCGAGCGAGTAAACTGCCTCTTCCATCAATCCTATTAGCCAATCTTCAATCACTTGAAAATAAATTTGATGACCTAAGACTACGGTTATCCTACCAATGGGACATTAAAAACTGTAATATCTTGTGTTTCACAGAGTCGTGGCTGAACGACGACATGGACAACATAGAACTAGCGGGCTATACGCTACATTGGCAGGATAGAACGGCTGACTCCGGTAAGACAAGGGGTGGCGGTCTGTGTATATTTGTAAACAACAGCTGGTGCACAAAATCAAATACTAAGGAAGTCTCGAGGTTTTGCTCACCTGAGGTAGAGTATCTTATGATAAGTTGTAGACCACACTATTTACCAAGAGAGTTTTCATCTATATTTTTCATAGCTGTCTATTTACCACCATAAACCAATGCTGGCATTAAGATTGCACTCAATGAGCTGTATAAGGCCATAACTAAACAGAAAAATGCTCATCCAGAGGCAGCGCTCCTAGTGGCCGGGGACTTTAATGCAGGGAAACTTAAATCTGTTCTACCTAATTTCTACCAGCATGTTAAATGTGCAACCAGAGGAAAAAAAACTCTAGACCACCTTTACTCCACACACAGAGACGCATACAAAGCTCTCCCTCGCCCTCCATTTGGCAAATCTGACCATAACTCTATCCTCCTGATTCCTGCTTATAAGCAAAAACTAAAGCAGGAAGCACCAGTGACTCAGTTAATAACAAAGTGGTCCGATGACGCAGATGCTAAGCTACAGGACTGTTTTGATAGCACAGACTGGAACATGTTCCGGGATTCTTCAGATAGCATTGAGGAGTACACCACATCAGTCACTGGCTTCATCAATAAGTGCATCGATGACGTTGTCCCCACAGTGACCGTATGTACATACCCCAACCAGAAGCCATGGATTACAGGCAACATCCGCACTGAGCTAAAGGGTAGAGCTGCCGCTTTCAAGGAGCGGGACTCTAACCCGGACGCTTATAAGAAATCCTGCTATGCCCTCCGACGAACCATCAAACAGGCAAAGAGTCAATACAGGACTAAGATTGACTCATACTACACCGGCTCCGACGCTGGTCGGATGTGGCAGGGCTTGAAAACTATTACAGACTACAAAGGGAGGCACAGCCGCGAGCTGCCCAGTGACACAAGCCTACCAGACGATCTAAACCACTTCTATGCTCGCTTCGAGGCAAGTAACACTGAAGCATGCATGAGAGCACCAGCTGTTCTGGATGACTATGTGATCACGCTCTCTGTAGCCGATGTGAGTAAGACTTTTAAGCAGGTCAACATTCACAAGGCCGCAGGGCCAGACGGATTACCAGGACGTGTACTCCAAGCATGTGCTAACCAACTGGCAAATGTCTTCATTTACATTTTCAACATGTCCCTGACTGAGTCTGTAATACCAACATGTTACAAGCAGACCACCATAGTCCCCGTGCCCAAGGACACTAAGATAACCTGCCTAAATGACTACCGACCCGTAGCACTGACATCTGTAGCCATGAAGTGCTTTGAAAGGCTGGTCATGGCTCACATCAACACCATTATCCCAAAAACCCTAGACCCACTCCAATTTGCATACCGCCCCAACAGATCCACAGATGATGCAATCTCTATTGCACTCCACACTGCCCTTTCCCACCTGGACAAGAGGAACACCTACGTGAGAATGCTATTTATTGACTACAGCTCAGCATTCAACACCATAGTGCCCTCAAAGCTCATCACTAAGCTAAGGATCCTGGGACTAAACACTTCCCTCTGCAACTGGATCCTGGACTTCCTGACGGGCCGCCCCCAGGTGGTAAGGGTAGGTAACAACACATCTGCCACGCTGATCCTCAACACGGGGGCCCCTCAGGGGTGCGTGCTCAGTCCCCTCCTGTACTCCCTGTTCACCCATGACTGCATGGCCAAGCACGACTCCAACACCATCATTAGGTTTTCCGACGACACAACAGTGGTAGTAGGCCTGATCACTGTCAACGATGAGACAGCCTATAGGGAGGAGGTCAGAGACCTGGCCATGTGGTGCCAGGATAACAACCTCTCCCTCAACGTTATCAAGACAAAGGAGATGATTGTGGACTATAGGAAAAAAAAAGGGCTGTAAGTAAGCATTTCACGGTAATGTCTACACTTGTTGTATTCGGCGCATGTGGCAAATAAAAATGTATTTGATTTGATTTGATATAAGTAGGACACGTGACATCCCTGCAACTTTTAGAAAAAACACTTTATATCGAAGTTGTGCCTGGTCGTCACTAGTTACCACAGCCATAAAGTCATAAACCCTGCCTATTTCTACAATGTATCTTCTTAAAATGTGATTTTAAACCTAACCTAAAGTTAATTTTAACTCTGTGGCTCTGGTAACTAGTGGAAACCGTTGTGCCTGTTGTCCAAATGTGTATCTGCCCTCTCATTGGCTAGAATAGTCCCACCTGATCTTGCCTCCTGACTGCTTTCCATTTTTGAAGACATTTATTTTAATTGTTATAGTGGCCACTAGAGTATCTGGTCAATATAATCAAAGATTATGGATTTACTGACAAGATACATGTCTCTCTGCCCTAACAAAGGGAGTCGTTGTCCACACAGCGGCATGGCGGGCTGTCTAGCTGCCGCCTATCCTTTCTTTGGATTTGTGGATATATCTAATTATTGTAATCCTTTTTTTAATATTCGATGAGAGTTGTTGACGTCAAATGACTGTATTCAAAGGAGGGACCAGTACAAAAAAAAGTATGAAAATGTATGCACTCACTACTGTTAAGTCACTCTGGATAAGAGTGTCTGCTAAATGACAAAAATTTTAAAATGTTTAAAAAATGAGAAATTCTATGCTACTAGCCTCATGCCATGAATATGCATAGCCATCTCGAGACAACTTCGATATAAAGTGTTTTTTCTCAAAGTTACCAGGATGTCACATGTCCTACTTATATCAGTACACTCATAACAACTTAAGCATTACGAAACTTCTATTCGATCAAATTAACCTCACGTAGCAAATGAGCCATTCATTTTTTCTCCATACAAAAACTCCTTGTTTTGTGGGTGAAACCACGAAAAAATGCTACGTGCTGGAGGGAGACAGATCTTTCGCTGAGTTGGGCCTCACTCCTCCTCTTCCGCTCTGATATAATGGATAATCTGTGCTTCTCTCCGTCTCCGGACAAGTAGGCGTGCAATGCATTATGGTCATTGCAGTTAATTACCACGGTTTCTGCACTACACTATGTAGAATATTGGCCTGTTGGAAACTACATTACACAGTTCGGACTTGATCTATCTGATTTATCTCTAGAGAAGAGAGTGCAGTGAGAAAATGCGCATTGAGCTTGCAGAAAAAAATAAAAATATGGAATTCAAATAACTGAACCGACGTCGGTCAATTAGGCTAGTTGTTTAAAAACCAAAAATAACAGACATTTCGGTAAATCGCTAAGCAAACATAGACTACCATTCATTATGTCAGATTTTGAAATGTGTGTTCAAATAAGATTTTTTTTTCAACAAACTGCAAACATTTTCATGGACCAGAATGAAAAGCTCTCCTCACGTTTGTTTCTGTAGTAAGGATTCATCATCTTCAGAGAATGATTGTTACTTTTTTGCAGATAATCGTTGTTTGAAGCTAAAAAAGCAGTAGTAGCAGTATGCTAATCGGGGAGCCAAATAAACGGCTCTTTTACCGATGCGATTCGGTTACCGTCATTCACCAAAAAGAGACATTAGTTTGAGAACGAGCCATCACTACTAACTGCTAAGGACATGTGAAGACATGCTCCTTTGCAAACACAAGACAAATACTGTACTATTGAACCATAACAAATAAAAAAGCAGGATCTGTGTGCACAATTAATTGTATCTGATGTTAGAGATACAATTACCAGTCACCAAACCTAATTAAAAGTGGCAGTTTTTGTTTCCTCAGTAAAGGACTAGGCCCTATCTGTCATCTGCTAGGTAAATTAGCACCATTATTCTGCTGGCAGCCCATGACTATCAATCAGGCCAGCAGAGATGGCCCTTATCTGATGGCCAGGGGAATGAACAGGGCTTTCTGCTGACTGCACCATACAGAGGGACAGAGAGAAAACACAAAACAAAGGAAGGAGAGACACTAGAATTCTAGAGACCTAAATACGTAGGGCCAGAGACAAGAAATACCCCAATACCTACACAGGTACAAAGTCTAGAGAGACCATGTGACCATGCGTCGGACAATTCCCTCCATTTCTCCCCGGTGAAGTCATTATTTGCTTCAAGATTGTTGCTAACATGTTTTCTAACCTAACTATCCTATCGTTAGTCCCATCAAACATTGTGTTTTGTAATATTAAAAACTGGCATTAGGGTCTGGTTTATGTCATTTCTTCCGAAATGTTTGTGTTTCTTTCATTCTATCACCAATCTGTTCTAGGATATCCCACTCAAAATGCATCATAAGGGCCAGATTTCTGTATTTTGAAAGTTAGATATCTTGAAAATGATTGCTGACATGCAAAACATTTTGGGACTATATCAACAATGGACTAATGAAACAATTACCAAAAGATAGTTTTTGGGTGGAGTTTTCCTTTAATGAGAATGTAATGGTTTATGCCAGGTCCTTTTAGGATGACTGTTCTCTTCATTCATGAGAGCTGTTTTCGAGGTAACAAAATACACACTAAGTTGACCCACATTTCCCTCTATCTTTACATTTTACATTTTAGTCATTTAGCAGACGCTCTTATCCAGAGCGACTTACAGTTAGTGAGTGCAAACATTTTTCATACTTTAGACACAGATAAGGTTCTAGATAACCATAGGCTTTTACTATTCAAAATGCAGAGATAGAGAAACCAAAAAGACAGAGAGATTGAGACAGATGGACAGAGAGAGCAAGAGAGCGAGAGAACCACCCAGTTCAACACTGTCTCCACTGCTCCCCAACCCAAATAGAAGCCAGGGCGTACAGTATGCCAGCACTACTCTCAGACACACAGTCAAATCCCTGCTGACATATCAGCTTGATGTGTGTCATCGCTGGGATACGCTGCTCTGTGACACTGTAGTGATGTAATGACAAGCCAACGTCTGGCCATCAGCAGCCAGCCCCACGACCGGAGACATCTACAGTAGCCTACACTCACCAGGAACACACAAATAGAAAGCTTGGCTTCTACCCAGTATGGTTTAGTATGCCTATCCAGGCCAGTTAAATGCATCTATAGTTCTCCTCCATGTTGAGAGGGACTTTACGTCTTCCGATAACAATAAGCAGGGTTAAGTTCCACCGCCCCATACAGAGGGTAACCTAATAGGCATCTAATATTCCCTGTGTCCCTGCCAACGGTCTCAGCACCACAGGACAAAGGCCCCAGCAGTCAGCATTGGCCCACTGGACCGGAACACACCGGGCGGGGGTGGTTCTCGTAACTGATACTCGTAACTGATACTTCACCCTGGCAGTAGCCCACACACCTTCTCTCTGCTGTGTGTGTGTGTGTGTGTGTGTGTGTGTGTTCTCCTTTTGTTGCAGGTGGATGGGCAGGGGTTAAAAGGCTAAACTGCATGGACCATTGTTCCCATTGATAGGAGTCTGCCGCTCCCCACAGAGAAGACACACACAGGGACAAAAGCAGCCGGCATTTGGCCTCTCATTAGAAAACAAGAAGCGGAGGGAGAGATGGAGGGATGGAAGGCAGGAGAGGGAATCTGAGAGAGCCATGTTAATAAGAGCTGACTCTTCATTGGCCCTGACTGTCAAACAGACACACCTCACTGACGTACCACTGCAGGTGCATTGAGTACACACACACACTCTAGACGCTGCAACAAAATGTCCTCTGTGGCAGTCAGCTGATATAACGGAAGAGGTGGAAGGAGGGATGTGTCGAGTTTTCTCTCTGTCTCACACACATTTTACTGTGAGATTCTGTGAGATTCTCCGATGTTCCAGTCCTCCACAAAACATCTCCTCCTCCACGCAAACTTTACACACACACACACACACACACTGTAAACAGTGAGTCACCTATATCCCTGCTGCCAACCTACACACACATTTATACACACACCTTCTCTCCCCTGCAGTACACACACACACACACACACACACTCTCTCTCTCTCTTTCTTAGAATTGGAGGAGGTACACAGTCCTGGAACTGTGTGTGGATGACATCACCGACCAATACGGCAAGCCAGAACTAAACCAGTCATGTGTGTATGGGATGTGGGGAGAGAGAGAGAGGGAGAGTATGAGAGAGCAAGAGAGAGAGAGAGAGAGAAAGATATTCCACCTGAACCACTCACACTCATGCATCCCCTCCGATAGCGAGACCCCTTTCCAATACCTGAACATCTCATCCTTCCCTCCAACCTTCCAACCATCACTTATCTAACAGCATTGGATGGGTCCTAGCAAAAAACCCTCCATGTTGTTAACACCTATCCAGTTGTATTACATCAGTGATGATCATGGGGAGAGAGGTCGGACTAATAAAGGAGGGGCGGATGCATTTTCTGGTACACAGACACAGTCTAAATAATGATTCTCTAATGACTAATCTAAGAGCATTGGAGGAAAGCAAGGCTCCCCCTAAATTGTTCTCACCTATCCAATTTTGTTTCAGTGATGAGCACAGGAAGGGATGGAGAGAAAGAAAGGAGGGGGATGATTTTTCTATTTGTACAGACACAGACAGCCTGGCATAGACTAAACAATACACTTTACTCAATTGTGTCCAACATCAGCAATTACAACAAATAAGAAAGGAAGGAACGAGGGATGAAGGGAAGAAGGGAAGGCAAGAAAATGAAGGAGAAAGTATTTTCATTTTTCTATTCATTTTTCTAGTATTTGAACATACAGGCACAGACCAAATAATACACATACTCTGTTGTGTTACATCCTTATTATTAAGAAAGAATGGGATGAGAAAGAAGCGGGAGAAAAAAGGGAGGGGGGAAATATCTTTATAACAGTATTTACACACAGACAGGTACAGGCAAACAGGCACAGACTAAATAAAAATTAATGCTACAGCATTGAGTAGGTGTAGGCAAAGTTGCCCACCATGTTGCTTACACCTATCCAATTTCATTACACTTGTGATCTAAAAAAAGGAGGGGGGATCCATTTGTTAGTATATTCCACCAGCTACAGACAGACGGGCAGAGACATAGGTGAAGACTGGTGCACAGCGTGGTTAGAAGGACGGAAAAATAGACAGCATGGTCCGTTTTAGAATATGATCAAACAGGCACGATTTCACCAGTTTCACCATAGAAAAGGAGTGAAGGGAGAAAAATACTTTTTGCCCCCCAAGTATTCTAGTATTTCGATGGGCACAAGCGGCCACAGCCAGACGGGCAGAGCCACGTGCCCAGCCCTGTGCCCAGCACGGTGCCCAGCCTGGTGCCCAGCCCAGTACCCAGCATGGGTAGAGAGCGTGGGCATCCAGCTCTCTGCAGGAAGAGAGACAGAGACACACCTCCTCTGGGTGACGGGGTACGGAGGGGAGGGGAGAGCCGTTCTGCTGCAGCACCTTTCTCCTGCATTACATCACCCCCACACTGCTACACACACACACGCACGCACACACACTCACACACACGGCTACATACACACCCACCCACGCACACACAAACACTGCTAGCAATACACTGCTGCTACACACACACACACACACACACACAAACACACTACTACGATGCTACCCACACACTGCTACACACACACACGCACGTACGCACACACACTCGCACACACATTCACACACACACGGCTACATACACACCCACCCACGCACACACAAACACTGCTAGCAATACACTGCTGCTACACACACACACAAACACACTGCTACGATGCTACCAACACTAAGCAATCAACCCGAGGTCTGCATCCCAGAAAAACCCTGTTTGATTTATCTATCGTTCTAAACTATTATTAACACCCCCTCTCCTGCATTACATCACTCTACTGCAACACATGCTCTGCCAAACACACACACACACACACACACAGTTAACGCATATGTATGGCCAGTCCTCACACCACAGAGAAAATAAAATGTAAATTATTCTAGTTTATCTTCATCTTTATTTATCTAATTATAATAATCCGTATCCTGCATTACATCACTCTGCTGCAGCACACACACACAAACTCTCGCTCTCTCTCACACACACACACACACACACACACACACACTACCAATACTAACCCATGTCTACATACATGTATAGCCTTACTGTTAATAATAATGCTGGTAATATTCCTAATCATTTCACTACTCTATTCCTGCCATACATCACTCTGCAGCAACGTCTGCGTAGTAAGGAAAGACTCAGCATGCACCCCAGAGAACATATAATAAACATACCTTTCATTTCACAAAAGTATAAACAATATATTTTATATTTGTTATAAATGGTGCAATAGAAATTGAGTTTTTATTATAATTGTTAGTATGTTGCTTTACATTTACTATAATCTCTTGCACCCTCAATTTTCTTTCGGTCATTTGACACCTATGTGTAATCCGTCCTTGTGGGTGTGTGCAGTTTTAGGCACACATACACACACGCACACCAACACGCATGTGCACGCGAGCGCGCGCACACACACACACACCAAATAGGCCTATACAGAATGAATTAGATGAAATCGCAGGGCCTTTCTCAGAAGCATGAAATTACTGTGAGCTGCTGAACGTCGTTTTATTTAGGAAGGCATGACGCAATTTCTACAACCGGAGATTATTTTTCTACCCTCCTTAACGGGCTTTAATCATGCCCGTTAAATATTTTATTATTTTAACTGCATTAAATTGCGTGTGAAATAGGCCTACTCATTCAAGAGAAAAATAATAATAGGCCATTTTTAAACTGCGTCAAAAATATGTTACAATCATCATACAATAAAAAAAAAACATCGAAACACTGTTTTGTATTTATTTATATGGGAAAAGGAGCATCCTCAATGATATTGTGAGTAGTAGCCTATTTTGTGAGTAATATTGTGCCCCCTCTCCCGCCCATACGGATTAACGTTTCCTTGAGAGCCCTTGGCCGTTTTCGGTTGATTTGTCAGAGCAGTTAATCGCCTGCCAACCAGCGCCCAGAAAGCAGGACAGCCAAATTAAACCACGCACCAACCACGGCCCCGCACCACGCAGCCACTACAGCCAAATCACACCACCACACAACAACCACAGGGAATCCGCATAGCCTACATCACTTAAATATTAAATTCATCTTTCTTGTGTCTTTCTGTGTAGGCCTAAACGGAGGAAATGTCGATTAGCCTAGGCCTACTTATTTTCTTGAAATTATTTAATAACAAAAAGATTTCGTTATCATATTTTATTTTACCAGGCATTTAGGCCTAATATTTGTGTAATAATATCCGTGGAAAACATCAACGTAAAACAAAAACGTGTATATTTTGTGGGGGAAAACTGCATTTTAACTAGATAAAAGATTGTTTTCTTATTAATGATTAATCATGTATTTTTTTTTATGTAGGGCCTATCAATAAAATAAAAACATTGCAGTGTGAGAAAAGAGACGCATTTCTCAGGGGTCACGCCCATTTCTGAGGCATTTCTGCCCGTTGAAAAAGCCTGATTAGGAGTTTCCCTGCATTCTGATGTATTCACTAAGCCTATTACATTGTAAATCCCAAACATCGAATGTGTGCCACAATGATAAATTAACTTCAAACGTCACCATTTCTGCTGGCAAATTGCAGTGTGTTTTATTACTATTTCGTCACGACTGGCGAAGGTGCTGATCGAAGGTTTCTTTAATGGAAAAAATAATTAGGACAAAATGTGACAATTTTAACCACCATTTTGTGATCTCTTACAAGATTTTCCTACAGGATTTTCCTACAGGAATTTATCCAAGCCGATTTACACTTTAGGCCACATATCTTCTTATTCCTGATTTAAGACAAAACATGATACTAGGCCTCCTGTAGCTCAGTTGGTAGAGCATGGCGCTTGCAACGCCAGGGTTATGGGTTCGTTTCCCACCGGGGGCCAGTATGAAAAAATGTATGCACTCACTAACTGTAAATCGCTCTGGATAAGAGCGTCTGCTAAATGACTAAAATGTAAATAATGATGTTAAAATGCATGATTTAACATAAGGATGAAGGGAGTTATTAGGGGTATTATATTGCTACTGCAAAATTGTTTTGTCTTTTTATGCGCTGTTAGATATTGATAATCTCAAATCCCACATGCATTCTTCTAAATGTGAGAGATTGGCTCCATTACATGGTTCATTTCAAATAAAAAAACACCAGCGTGTTCATGCATGTAAGATTTCATGTAGATCACCAGCACCCTAAAAACACCCTCCCTCGACGTTCTGCAGAGCTCACGAGCTCATTTTGATTCCATAGGGACGAATTCCACCGGTCGCCTAAAAACATGTTATTTTACAATCCAAATACAGACTCATCTGACGATAAATATTTTACTCTAACGTATTATATTATATTTTCAGGTTGTATGTTATGTTTTATCTGTTACAAATGAACAACCTATGTATGTGAAAAAATGTCCATATGGAGACACAATGCTTTCTTCTCCTCGATCTTCTAAATGGAGATGGGTCTATTTCGTTAAAATGAGCATATACGAATTCATCTGGAAAATAATATGATTTTAGAGGGAAAAGGGGGAAAGCCAAATGTCTGGTCTCCATCATGGTGTCTGCAGTGTAGGGGCAATCAATGGAACATAGAAGGTCATGTCCCCATATCAAATTCAAAGCAGCATTTCCATGTCTGAGTTGTGTTTTATCTCACAGTATCAAAACAGACAACATATTTAATGTCTTATTTTGGCCATAGCCTATCTGTTGTTTTCCCTGACTATGCCAAACCGGTTCGTTAAATGAATTTGTTTACTCTGAACCGTCATTGGCATTTTAAAATAGCCCCATGCACGCTGGCGGTCATAAGACACTGGACACCCCTGTATCCATTATTCAACACTACTTTCCAGGCGAGAACGAAATGCGTGGTTTGGAAGAGAGCATCGTAGCCTAAGCAAGCATTTATTTAGCTTCGTTTATGCTTCTTATATTGCCCTAACATTCTGTGTTTGATAAAGATTAATAATTCGGATTATAAATATTGCCTGTGGAAGCGGAAAGTGCCAGTGGCCACGAGCTGAGCGATGTGACCGTAATTCTGTCAGTCCCGGAGGGCTTGCCCATGCCTGTCACCCTGGCCTCGTTGACCGGGAAATGGGCAGAGAATCACCGGAGCCGACATGGCCGGAATGCCCCATTTATAGGCCTACCCGTAAACCACCCTGCATCAGGCAGTGACCTTATTCGTCGATATCATTATGTTTCCAGTCAATGGATATTACTATTATATTGCAATGCTTAGTTTATGATTCGGTAGTATTGAAAACATGCCGACGTTCCCAACGTCCAACTTGTTCCAGACTGTATACAGCCGAAACTACAGACGTAAAAAATGTCTACTATAACATCCCCATTCCAATCCAAATTTGTTCCGAAAGAACGATTAGAACTAGATTTTGGATGTTTGCTAGTAATGGCAAGAGGAGCCCTTTGGCAAGTAGAAAATAGAGCACGACTGACCTTAGTTATGGGATAATATCCAATGCATAATAATCCGACAATAAACTCCGGTAACGTTTAAATCCAGGTTCGGTAAAAAACAGAGTAGACTGAATAAACACCGCGCAGATTAAAGCGAGACTTCTGACACAGTACCAGTCGTTAAAGCGGGGCTACTGGGCTGTTCTTTCCTCTGTCCCTCTCCGGTCGGTCTCGGCTACAGTGCATCACAAGAGCGGCGCGCTCGATCCGTGCGACTGGCGACCGATCTCGGGATGTTCACACACACTTCGCACGGGTCCGCCCTCTCCTGGTCTCTCCTCAGCACCACCTCCGCGCGCACGCCATTTAAAGGCGTGGTCTGGGAGAGACACAGCAGTGAAGGCATGATTTTCACGGAGCATGCAGTGGCATGTGTGTGTTTGGGATAGGCTACGGTTTGAAAATCGGTAGTGACGGTAATATTTGCACAGCGTGTTGCACAAACAGTGTAATGTGGAAAAGTTGCAAATTACTAATTTCATACTTAACTGACAAATATATGGGTTACAAAGTGATGTGTAAGCTCAAACGAACCTCCAGATAGGCCTACATCGCCTATTTGTATTAACAAATTGAAAAATAAATGATTTGTATAAAACTGTCTAAAATTCTCCACATTTTGAGAGAGAGACACTTGGATGAAACTGCCAGCGCCTGGTACTGCGCTTTTTCATATTCCAGACACGTGGGTGAATCTCAATAGACTGTGGAGGATTTCTCTCCTGGCCCCTTTTTCCTTCAACTGATCTCAGAGCACGGGACAGTAAAATTCTTCCATGTCTTATGTGTGTTTATATGATATCAGGGGTCGAAGCCCGAACGAGTAAAAAAAAAAAAAAGAAAAGAAAAACCTGCAGTCCGTATTGACCCCGTTCTGGGTCCAGATTCGGTCCGCGGGTCTGCCAGTTGAGTAAAATAATAATAGGCTACCTACTTCCATAGCCGGCCTCTGCCATATTACTTTCACCTATCCTGCCTTCAGATCAGTACAGATCAGTGCTCTGACAATGTCTTGTAAATGGATCTTTAAGGGATTAATAAAGTAATTAAACTGAAAATAATAAAATTGAATAGAAGTTAATTTCATTGAATTAAATTGATGAAGTAGAGCAAGGAGAGGAAGCCACTGCAGACTATTGAGATGCATGCTTTCAGCGCTCAGGAGGCAGGCCTACAACCTCAGAGCTGAACTCAAAATAACACCATGTGGAGCAGGACCAGGGGAAGCACAGGCCTTGTCACAATCTACAAGATAATAGATATTCTAAAACTGAGAGTGACACAGACAAACATAAAAAACTCTTCATCAATTAAAGAAAGAAGCCTATAGTTTAAACAACAGAATTTGACCGGGAGAAATGGTTTTGTTTCTTACCAACTCATAGGCCAGGGGTACTCAACTACTATTTGAGAAGGTCCAGTCACACAAATTTCCTAGGTGGCAAAGGTCCGGATGGATAATGACATTTATCGGCCTAGTAACAAACCCCCACCTCGCAACACATGCGACCCCAAACTGTTCACACCCCTCTTGTTGGTGGAGAGAACATTTTGCAGTTTTAAAGCAAATTTCCCACAATTCTACACATTTTGCTGGGGCAGAGATGTGTTAGCTGCTTTAAAGCTATTTCCTGCAATTCTATGCATTCTTCCATGTCTTATGTGTGTTTATATGATATCAGGGGTCGAAGCCCGAACGAGTAAAAAAAAAAAAAGAAAAGAAAAACCTGCAGTCCGTATTGACCCCGTTCTGGGTCCAGATTCGGTCCGCGGGTCTGCCAGTTGAGTATGAAGGTCATAGGCTAATAGCCTAATATAACTTTTCACCAAACACAAGTTCAACATCTAGGCCTACTCTTTGCCCAACCATAATATCTCGATCAACAGGTGTTAAACATGACATAGACCCATAGCCCAAATGATCCATCACAAACTTGGCGGATTATTAAGTGAACCCCAGCCCCAGCCATGGATCGAACTCTGCTGGCCGGCAGAGCAAAGCCGCTCCAAAGCTCCATGGCCATGATGGATGGATCTGCTGAGTGGCTGTGCCTGTTCACAAACACTCTCACAGTAACAGTAAGCATGTTCGCTTAGCAGCATCTCCCCTCTTTGGAAAATACTGTGCAAGTGCAGCATGAGGCCCATGTACTGTATATTTGATTTTGTTTTCAATTAACCATTTATTTGTAGATTTTGATTAGTGCTTGATGTTATTGTCTTGCTGCCAAGAGAGCCTCCTGGCGGAGGTAACCAGGTTTTTGGCTAAAATGTTCATAATGGTGTTGCCCTTAAAGGTTATGAACAGTCAGAATCATGGTTTTCATGAAATTGGATGATATGTGGATGAAACCAGATTTAAAAAAAACTATGATGACCAAAGTATGACAAATTACTGTTGCTTCTATATTGATAACGTTTGATTAGAAAGATACTGGTCCCCTCCAACCATGTCAAACAATTGGATTCAGGAGGCGGGATTATTAAGGGGATAGGGTGGCATCACCCTAACTCATTTTAATACACCAATGGTAACATGATACTCTCTTACCTAATTTAAATAAGTACTGCCTTATACTTATGTGTCTCCCCTTTCATCTGTGTCTGGTGTTAGCAAGTTACTGGCTAGCTAGGTCTTCAGCCAGCATGGAACGAAAAGGGTCATTCAAAACACTGACACAGCTGTCATGTCAACACATCTATCAGTGCTGCTGTGAACTGCATCACAAGAGACATGCCAAACAAGATATATATTTTTTGAATTGATGCAATTTCAATGTTGTTTGAGTTGCTTTGCGTATCACCAAATTTGCTTGACATGATTTTACTGCATCACTGCTCACTGCATCCAAGTTTATTGACATAGGCGTTTCAAAGACCTGTCAGTCAAGGCAAGCTCATTAATATAAGCTCCCCGTCCACTCAGCCTGTCTTTTCAAACTTCCTGGTAGTTAGCCATGAGAGAAAAGGTAATTTTTCAAAAATGTTGAGCATTTCTATCCCCCAAAAATATTCTGGGTTATATTATAGTCAATCAAAAGGCTATTATACATGGGAATCAGAATGACTGTGGAAGCAAGCATATACAGTGCATTCGGAAAGTATTCAGACCCCTTGACTTTTTCCACATTTTGTTACGTTACAGCCTTGTTCTGAAATTGATTAAATTGTTTATTTTCCTCAACAATCTACACACAATACCCCATAAGGACAAAGCAAAAACAGGTTTGTAAAAATGTAAACAAATGTAATAAAATAAAAACAGGAAATATTACATTTACATTTTAAGTATTCAGACCCTTTACTCAGTACTTTGTTGAAGCACCTAAGGAACAAAGTTTTGAAGTGTCTGTCCTACAGTTGAAGTCGGAAGTTTATATAATTTTGGCCCATTCCTCCTGACAGAGCTGGTGTAACTGAGTCAGGTTTTTAGGCCTCCTTGCTCGCACATGCTTTTTCAGTTCTGCCCACAAATGTTCTATAGGATTGAGGTCAGGGCTTTGTGATGGCCACTCCAATACCTTGACTTTGTTGTCCTTAAGCCATTTTGCCACAACTTTGGAAGTATGCTTGGGGTCATTGTCCATTTGGAAGACCCATTTGCGACCAAGCTTTAACTTCCTGACTGATGTCTTCAGATTTTGCTTCAATATATCCACATAATTGTCCTTCCACATGATGCCATCTATTTTGTGAAGTGCACCAGTCCCTCCTGCAGCAAAGCACCCCCACAGCATGATGCTGCCACCACCGTGCTTCACGGTTGGGATGGTGTTCTTCGGCTTGCAAGGTACCCCCTTTTTCCTCCAAACATAACGATGGTCATTATGGCAAACAGTTCTATTTTTGTTTCATCAGACCAGAGGACATTTCTCCAAAGTACGATGTGCAGTTACAAACCGTAGTCTGGCTTTTTCTATGGCGGTTTTGGAGCAGTGGCTTCTTCCTTGCTGAGCGGCCTTTCAGGTTATGTCGATATAGGACTCGTTTTACTGTGGATATAGATACTTTTGTACCTGTTTCCTCCAGCATATTCACAAGGTCCTTTGCTGTTGTTCTGGGATTTATTTACACTTTTCACACCAAAGTACGTTCATCTCTAGGAGACAGAACGCGTCTCCTTCCTGAGCAGTATGACAGCTGCGTGGTCCCATGGTGTTTATACTTGCGTACTATTGTTTGTACAGATGAACTTGGTACCTTCAGGTGTTTGGAAATTGCTCCCAAGGATGAACCAGACTTGTGGAGGTCTACAACATTTTTTCCTGAGGTCTTGGCTAATTTCTTTTGATTTTCCCATGAAGTCAAGCAAAGAGGCACTGAGTTTGAAGGTAGGCCTTGAAATACATCCACAGGTACACCCCCAATTGTCGCAAATGATGTAAATTAGCCTATCAGAACCTTCTAAAGCCATGACATTATTTTCTGGAATTTTCCAAGCTGTTTAACGGCACAGTCAACTTAGTGTATGTAAACTTCTGACCCACTGGAATTGTGATACAGTGAATTATAAGTGAAATAATCTGTCTGTAAAAAATTGTTGGAAAAATTACTTGTGTCATGCACAAAGTAGATGTCCTAACCGACTTGCCAAAACTATAGTTTGTTAACAAGACATTTGTGGAGTGGTTGAAACAGAAGTTTTAATGACTCCAACCTAAGTGTATGTAAACTTACGACTTCAACTGTATATCTAGGAGATATAAGAAAGCTCCGGATTTTGTTTAGTTTTTTGGATAGATATTTAACCTTTAATTTTGTTGGCATAAAACTACTTCAATTTTTCCATAGATTTTTTCAACCAGTACCTTGATACCTTCAGACAAGTCCTGAGACACTTATGGGGGTCGTAGAGCAAAACAGAGAACACCATTGTGTTTGTGAGAGTCTCATCTTTCCATAGAGTGGAAGTTTGTAGGCCAAACCGTTGTGAAAAGACAGATTTTCGGGATGTCTCATGGTCTGACAAACATCACTGTAGCTCGTCCACCTTCCACCACAGATGCAGAATGCCGCCGTTGGCAGATGCGGTGGATTTTGACATAGCCCATGCAAAAAAAGTTCTCTCTAGCTTAAACTGATGGATTATGATGGGGATTTTTTTTATTATGTTACTTAGATTGCATGGGTGCATCAATAGACTCTTATTAATGTGGTCCTCTGTAGCTCAATTGGTAGAGCATGGCGCTTGTAACGCCAGGGTAGTTGGTTCGATCCCCGGGACCACCCATACGTAAAAATGTATGCACACATGACTGTAAGTCGCTTTGGTAAAAGCGTCTGCTAAATGTCATATTATTATTATTATTAAACAACATAATTAAGCCTATGTTTTACCCCGAACCAATTCAATGTTAAATGATTGATACTAATATGTTTCTTAAGCTCAATTGGAAAAATCCCATGTGTGTGCATGTGCATGTGTGTGGGTGGGCTGGGTGTGTTCTGGCACAAAGGACCATGCCCACGCCTCCAGATTGTGTGGCCTTACTGCAGGATCCAGGGGGCGGCATGACACACCGCCCTCTACTTTTACTTAGGGCTGTGATTATATATATATATATATATTTTACCTTTATCAGGGAGTCATACTGAGACCAAGGTCTCTTTTACAGATGAGCCCTGAATTACATAAATTACAGAAAATACACACATCAAAATATGACTACAAAATAAAAGTAGTGGTGTGTGGTAACTCGTATGTCTAAAGTTTAGTAAAGATGTTAGTTTAGGTGGGGTGGACATTTTTGTAAAAGGGCTTTTTAAATGAAAACATAGCAATGTATCAACCTACGTGACATCAAAGAGGGTCAAACAACCAGATTGCAGTGATGAGTACCAAAATTGTCGCCCGTAATAAAGTGCAGTGTGCTATGATAAGCTGTGTCTAACAGCTTTAATGAAGTGGCAGCTACATTCATATAGATGATGTCACCATATTCTAGGACTGATAGAATTGCATTCTACTACTTAGCAAGAGGCAGGACCTATTTCTATAGAAGAAGCCCATTTTTATTCTCAGCTTTTTATCTAACTCATCAATATGCTTTTTAAAAGACAGCTTTTCATTTATCCAGATGCCCAGATATTTGTAAGCAGGGACACGATCAATATGTACACCATCCAAAGTACATACAGTGCATTCGGAAAAGTATTCAGACCCCTTTTTCCACATTTTGTTACGTTACAGCCTTATTCTAAAGTTGATTAAATCGTTTTCCCCCCCTCATCAATCTACACACAATACCCCATAAGGACAAAGCGAAAACAGGTTTTTAGAAATGTTTGCAAAAAAATTTAAAAATAATATGGAAATATTACATTTACATAAGTATTCAGACCCTTTACTCAGTACTTTGTTGAAGCAACTTTGGCAGTGATTACAGCCTTGAGTCTTCTTGGGTATGACGCTACGAGCTTGGCACACCTGTATTTGGGGGAGTTTCTCCCATTCTTCTCTGCAGATCCTCTCAAGCTCTGTCACATTGGATGGGGAGCGTTGCTGCACAGCTATTTTCAGGTCTCTCCAGAGATGTTCGATCGGGTTCAAGTCCGGGCTCTGGCTGGGCCACTCAAGGACATTCAGAGACTTGTCCCGAAGCCACTCCTGCATTGTCTTGGCTGTGTGCTTAGGGTCGTTGTCCTGTTGGAAGGTGAACCTTTGCCCCAGTCTGAGGTCCTGAGCGCTCTGGAGCAGGTTTTCATCAATGATCTCGCTGTACTTTGCTCCGTTCATCTTTCCTGACTAGTCTCCCAGTCTCTGCCACTGAAAAACATCCCCACAGCATGATGCTTCCACCACCATCCTTCACCGTAGGGATGGTGCCAGCTTTCGAAAGACTTCAATCTTGTTTTCATCAGACCAGAGAACCTTGTTTCTCATGGTCTGAGAGTCCTTTAGGTGCCTTTTGGAAAACTCCAAGCAGGCTGTCATGTGCCTTTTACTGAGGAGTGGCTTCCGTCTGGCCACTCTTCCATAAGGCCTGATTGGTGGAGTGCTGCAGAGATGGTTGTCCTTCTGGAAGGTTTTCCCATCTTCACAGAGGAACTCTGGAGCTCTGTCAGCGTGACCATTGGGTTCTTGATCACCTCCCTGACCAAGGCCCTTCACCCCAGATTGCGCAGTTTGGCCGGGCGGCCAGCTCTAGGACGAGTCTTGGTGGTTCCAAACTTCTTCCATTTAAGAATGAGGGAGGCCACTGTGTTCTTGGGGACCTTTAATCCTGCAGAATTTTTTTTGTAACCTTCCCTAGACCTGTGCCTCAACACAGTCCTGTCTCGGAGCTCTATGGACAATTCCTTCGACCTCATGGCTTGGGTTTTGCTCAGACATGCACTGTCAACTGTGGGACCTTATATAGACAGGTGTGTGCCTTTCCAAATCATGTCCAATCAATTGAATTTACCACAGGTGGACTGCAATCAAGTTGTAGAAACATCTCAAGGATGATCAAAGGAAACAGGATGCACCTGAGCGCAATTTCGAGTCTCATAGCAATAGGGTCCTAATACTTATGTAAATAAGGTGCAAACATTTTTTAAAACCTGTTTTCGCTTTGTCATTATGGGATATTGTGTGTAGATTGAAAAGAGAAAATAAATATTTAATCCATTTTAGAAAAAGGCTGTAACGTAACAAAATGAGGAAAAAGTGAAGGGATCTGAATACTTTCTGAATGCACTGTAAAAACTGTTTTTAAAATAGTGATATTTTGTTTGTTTTTAGTCCTGTCCTTCTTCTACCCTCAACCTCTGCCATCTATTTCTGATGTCTGTCCAGTTTGATTTCTATTTGCCAAATATGTTTAACTGTGCTGTTTCACAAAAGTTCTGAACCTATATACATTTTACGGACACAGTATATTTTACATTAGTTACAGTGGGGGAAAAAAGTATTTAGTCAGCCACCAATTGTGCAAGTTCTCTCACTTAAAAAGATGAGAGAGGCCTGTACTTTTCATCATAGGTACATGTCAACTATGACAGACAAACTGAGATTTTTTTTCTCCAGAAAATCACATTGTAGGATTTTTTATGAATTTATTTGCAAATTATGGTGGAAAATAAGTATTTGGTCAATAACAAAAGTTTCTCAATACTTTGTTATATACCCTTTGTTGGCAATGACACAGGTCAAACGTTTTCTGTAAGTCTTCACAAGGTTTTCACACACTGTTGCTGGTATTTTGGCCCATTCCTCCATGCAGACCTCCTCTAGAGCAGTGATGTTTTGGGGCTGTCGCTGGGCAACACAGACTTTCAACTCCCTCCAAAGATTTTCTATGGGGTTGAGATCTGGAGACTGGCTAGGCCACTCCAGGACCTTGAAATGCTTCTTACGAAGCCACTCCTTCGTTGCCCGGGCGGTGTGTTTGGGATCATTGTCATGCTGAAAGACCCAGCCAGGTTTCATCTTCAATGCCCTTGCTGATGGAAGGAGGTTTTCACTCAAAATCTCACGATACATGGCCCCATTCATTCTTTCCTTTACACAGATCAGTCGTCCTGGTCCCTTTGCAGAAAAACAGCCCCAAAGCATGATGTTTCCACCCCCATGCTTCACAGTAGGTATGGTGTTCTTTGGATGCAACTCAGCATTCTTTGTCCTCCAAACACGACGAGTTGAGTTTTTACCAAAAAGTTATATTTTGGTTTCATCTGACCATATGACATTCTCCCAATCCTCTTCTGGATCATCCAAATGCACTCTAGCAAACTTCAGACGGGCCTGGACATGTACTGGCTTAAGCAGGGGGACACATCTAGCACTGCAGGATTTGAGTCCCTGGCGGCGTAGTGTGTTACTGATGGTAGGCTTTGTTACTTTGGTCCCAGTTCTCTGCAGGTCATTCACTAGGTCCCCCCGTGTGGTTCTGGGATTTTTGCTCACCGTTCTTGTGATCATTTTGACCCCACGGGGTGAGATCTTGCGTGGAGCCCCAGATCGAGGGAGATTATCAGTGGTCTTGTATGTCTTCCATTTCCTAATAATTGCTCCCACAGTTGATTTCTTCAAACCAAGCTGCTTACCTATTGCAGATTCAGTCTTCCCAGCCTGGTGCAGGTCTACAATTTTGTTTCTGGTGTCCTTTGACAGCTCTTTGGTCTTGGCCATAGTGGAGTTTGGAGTGTGACTGTTTGAGGTTGTGGACAGGTGTCTTTTATACTGATAACAAGTTCAAACAGGTGCCATTAATACAGGTAACGAGTGGAGGACAGAGGAGCCTCTTAAAGAAGAAGTTACAGGTCTGTGAGAGCCAGAAATCTTGCTTGTTTGTAGGTGACCAAATACTTATTTTCCACCATAATTTGCAAATAAATTCATTAAAAATCCTACAATGTGATTTTCTGGAAAAAAAATTCTCAATTTGTCTGTCATAGTTGACGTGTACCTATGATGAAAATTACAGGCCTCTCTCATCTTTTTAAGTGGGAGAACTTGCACAATTGGTGGCTGATTAAATAATTTTTCCCCCCACTGTATCTTGTTGTTATTAGTCCCACCCTACAGCTCCATTCAACCCCTCCCATCTATGTCTTAACACCATCTGTATTGGACTGTCTCTTTGTACAGGTGTACATTGCTGTAAAGACAGTCCAGGCTGAGGGTGGGATGGTGGGCCAGTTGCACGTTGGGCCACAGCACACAGTCCCGAGAGAGGCTGGCATTTACCCTCTGGATGGTGGCAGGGTGGAAATCTCTCCTCTGAAGCAGGGTAGATATTACAATCAAATGACGTGATGATACCAGTATCACAATATTTTTCCATGCCAAAAATGAAAACGCGAAGCAGGCCACTCTTTGGTCCTTTAAAAACCTGTATGTAAAATATTGTGTGCTATAGCTTGGAAAATAAATAAATGTGACTCTGGATGACAACATAAATATGTTTGTTTCCAGCATTAGGTCTGTTTTCCTAAAGAAGTTAAATCCACTTTGTGTTTTGTTTCCCTGACATAATACAAATGAGTATTGCGATACTTGTATCATCCCGGCCCTACTTTTACTACTCATCTACTCCTCCTTTCCTTTCATCCAAGTTCAAATTCAGATTGCTTTATTGGCATGAAATACAAATTGTAGATATTGCCAAAGCAGTATAGTGGTACAGCATTTCAGAATATACAGTACAATGCAATGAGGAAGATGAAATACAGTTCATTTCAGTAATAATAATAATAATAGTACATATAATAATGTATACCTTTCCTTCCAGTTCTCTGAGCCAATGACTGGAACAAACTGCAAAAATCTCTGAAGCTGGAGACACTTATCTCCCTCACTAACTTTAAGCATCAGTTGTCAGAGCACCTTACCGATCACTGCACCTGTACACAGCCCATCTGAAATTAGCCCGCCCAACTACCTCATCCCTATATCGTTATTTATTTTGCTCATTTGTACCCCAGTATCTCTATTTGCACATCATCTCTTGCACATCTATCATTCCAGTGTTAATCCTAATTGTAATTATTTTTGCACTATAGCCTATTTATTGCCTTACCTCCATAACTTGCTACATTTGCACACACTGTATATTTTCTGTTGTATTTTTGACTTTGTTTTGTTTTACCCCATATGTAACTCTGTGTTGTTGTTTTTATCGCACTGCTATACTTTATCTTGGCCAGGTCGCAGTTGTAAATGAGAACTTGTCCTCAACTGGCTTACCTGGTTAAATAAAGGTGAAAAAATAAATAAAAATACAGGTAGAACAGTACTGCTGTTGTATTGTGTAATCTTCAGTTGATACATTTTATTAAATAAAAACAAAATTTTTAAAAGAAAAAGAAAGAATAGCTAATAAATAAACAACAAAATGTGTATGAATGATGGTTACACTATGTATTACTTGTACGTTTTATACAATGTAAATATTTAAAGGAACTAATGGTTATGGGATGTCCCCCAGCCTATGGAAATCATATACATATCTGGCAGTAATATTTGTAGTTTTTCCCTCACCCAGAATAATTCCCAGCTTTATGTCATTAATAAATGCACAGAAGTTGGTAATTGATTTATATATTTTAGTGAAAAAAATATTATCTTATTTGGGAGTATTTCTCACAGTAGAGGAAAAAGTGCATCTCTGTCTCTATCTCCCCTGTCGTGCAGTGACCACATATCGTTCCTCTTTGGGTAGCCATGTCTTTGTGTTTCTCCCTTTTTCTATAGCAATCAGCGGTTGCTGAGCCTGTATTTGGTCAGGATCTGTCTCGGTTTTATATCTCTGACAGAGTAGAGATGTTCTTCCAATTTGTATTCTCTTTTGAGGCCAAATAGCAATTTTGTTTATTCTGTGTTTTTGTTTCATTTTCCCAATTTGTCAAATTGGAGGTTTTCATTTCTGTAACAATTTGATTTATTTCGTACTTTCTTTAGGATATTTAGGATAATTCTGAATAATTCTGTATGTAGATTTTATTTTTGTTTTTTCTCCCAATGTTTATAATCGTAATTACAGGTTGGACTCCAAACCTCGCTTGGTAAAATTACACTATTGAATATTTTGCACCAGATTTGGCGTAAAATGCTTTGTGGGCTTTTTAATTTAGTGCATTCACTGCCAGACCAAATCCACCAGAGGCACTGATTTTTTGTCCCAGGTAGTTGTGCCATTGGGCATGTTCAACCATGGTATTTCCTCATTTGAACGGGTTTCTGCTGCTCTGATTCCTGGCCTTTTTCTGGAAAATCACGACTGGTTTTCTGAAAGTTGATGTTGATTGCCCAGTTGATGATGTACTCCCAAATAATGTTAAATTGTTCCTGTAGACCTTGCTCTGTTAGTGACAGTAGGACAAGGTCATCTGTGTAGAGCAGGAATCTGACCTCCTCATCTTTAAGGGTCAATTGGGTTCTGGTTGTTTTTAATGGTGTGTTCTAGGGAGCTGAGTTTTTCTTGCATATTTTGGGGGGTTTAAAGTAAGGTATTCTGATGGGATTATTCCATAGAGACTTTCAAAATGGTCTTCCCAAATGTTGCCATTTTGAATGGCTAGGTCATTCCTCTGTTTTCCATTTAGACCATTCCATTTCTCCCAGAACTGCAGTTTCCATCAATGGAGTCTTCAATATCTTTCAGAGTGTTCTCAAAATGCTTCAGTTTCTTCCATCTTAGGTTTTGTTTGTATTCTTTCAATATGTCACAATATTGTTGCCGAACGTCTCTATCCTGAGTTTTCTATTTGATAAAGATCTAAATGTTTTCCTTATGCGATTACCTTCAGCATCAAACCATTTCTCTTTTTGAGGTTTCCAATTAGAACTGTTTTTTTCTTTTGCATAAATTTGCTTTCGTGGCTGCTTTATGATAGATCTCATTTAATTTATTCACAGCCAAATTTATGTCAGGGAGGTTTGGGCTGAATGTACTTTAAAGGAAATCATTCATACAGGTTGTAATTTTTGGGCAGTGCAATGCTGTGTTGAAGTGTGTTGCGCTGTCAGGGGCCCATCTGTATGTTTTATTTAGATTAATCAGTATACAGGACTCTGTTTGTGTGGTCTTTGGGATGAGAAGTCTTTTCAAAAAGACAATCAGGCAGTGGTCAGACAATGGCGTATGTGGTCTGACATGAATGCACTAATGGAGGAGCCAAGTCTGAGTTTTCATAGTCAACAATACTGGTCCCAAGAGCTGAGCAGTAGGTGAACCTTTCCAAAGAATCCCCTCTAATCATGCCATTAAAAAAATACAGGCCTAAGGCTCGACAGAGATGCACTAATTCTTTTCCATTTTTGTTCAGGGCTATTTCTATTATTAGTGATGGAACTTGGGTATAAGGAGGGATGTCCAAATATATGTCTATTACCCTCAGCGTCTACACATTCAGGTTCAGAACCTGTTCTAGCATTAAAATCCCCACACAAAAGCACATTTCCCTCAGATTGAAACTGGTTGGTCTCTCTTTGGAGATTATCATACAACTGATCATCATAGAAAGATTAATCTGAGGGAGAAGCATACACCGCACCTATTTATAAATCCTTTTCACTAAGGATTGTGCCTTTGTTGAGTTTTAACCAAATGTGGGTGTTACACTTTTTGATTTGGTTCAGTGAAAGGTCCTGTTTATACCATATGATAATTCCTCCCGAGTCCCTGCCCTGTTTTATGTTTTCATGATGGAAGTAGAATTTCCCTATAGCCTGAAGGACATTGAGTATCTATATCACCACGACACCATGTTTCTAGAAGTATTATTATGTCTTGACCTTTGGTGTTGTTAAGAAAATCTGGTTTGGTGGTTGTCATGACTCTCATGTGATGGTCCAGCGTGAAAAGCCCAAGATCAGAATACTGAGAAGCAACAGTCTACAGATCTCTCTCTCTCGCTCCCGTGGTCATTTTTATAAACAAAGGAGGGATTGATGTAGGGGTTTTTGACCCCTTGCGCCAATCCTAAATGGTTTGCAGCAAACGACTCCTTGTTGGTCCCTAGATTTGGTGATCAGAATGTCTCTGTGTTACAGGGACAGATTGCCACGTAAAAACTCTAACATCAAAAGATTGGACATTGGAACATTGTTGTTGAGATCCAAATATTTGGAATGGTCGGTGGGGATCTAAAGAATAATCATGTCATATTGTTTATTGTTTTGTGATGTCATTAAGGATGGTATTACTAAATAACTGTATCTCTGAAAGTGTACACATTTCAGTTATCAGGTTTGCATCTAAATGTTGTATTAAATATATTATTAAGTATGAGAATGTTTGTGAATATAGCAATGTGATTTTAGCCTTCTAAATGAGATAATTGTTTTTCATAGAAACTTTTGCCAGTCAGTAACCACGCCCAAGTGAGCACAGACATTGGGTTGGCGTGATGGAACGCCCCTTTTTACCTGAGGATAAAAGCCTTGGGAACGAAATTTACATTTAGACCGCTCCACGGCTTAAAATGGTTAGACCAGAAAGACCAGAAAACGTGAGAGTGGCGACTGCAAGTTTGAAATGGTGAGAAACTCTGAATTCTCCATCTCTAAACGAGAAGAAGACCACGCACTAGACCTTATCATATCAGTCTGCAGCTGTACATGTAAAGTACTACAACTTTAACTAAAGACATGAGTTGGGAAGGACAATCCCACTCCGACAACCGTTGCTACATATGAAGTATCTATCCTAAAGAACACTCCATTCGAAGACAAGCCAAGTCTCACCAAAGTGGGATAGAACACTCAAACCCTTTTTGAGAAAGTGGTTCAACAGAGAGACGACGATCAAGGACAGCCACGCGTAAATATGCATTGCATTTCTTATCCGAATGAGCGGTGGTTTCCAAATGTAACAACGATAAGTTGAATCTCTGTCTCTCCCTTTCACCCTCTTGCTAGTGACCCCTCCTTCCCCTTACCAAGCAGTCATGCTATTGTTAGTCCAGTTCACTAGGGACCTGTTGTCATTGTATTATGTTAGTAATCAGTAACCTATACCGTGTGTGTGTGTTTGTATTCTGTGTTATTATTTAGTTAGTTAGTAAATAAATAAGCCAATTTGTGTATTGCTGATTCATCAATAAGGTTAGGGTTCTTGCAGGTTCAAGGATTATGTGACTTTCAGAATGAGACTGATGAGGTAATGATTTAATAAGTGACTGTTATCGATATATAACATACATATACAGTACCAGTGAAAGGTTTGGACACACCTACTCATTCAAGTTTTTTATTTATTTTTTTACTATTTTCTATATTGTAGAATAATAGTGAAGACATCAAAACTATGAAATAACACATATGGAATCATGTACTAACCAAGAAAGTGTTAAACAAATCAAAATATATTTTATATTTGAGATTCTTCAAATAGCCACCCTTTGCCTTGATGACAGCTTTGCACACTCTTGGCATTCTCTCAACCAGCTTCACCTGGAATGCTTTTCCAACAGTCTTGAAGGAGTTACCACATATGCTGAGCACTTGTTGGCTGCTTTTCCTTCACTCTGCCGTCCGACTCATACCAAACCATCTCAATTGGGTTGAGGTCAGGGGATGGTGGAGGCCAGGTCATCTGATGCAGCACTCCATCACTCTCCTTCTTGGTAAAATAGCCCTTACACAGCCTGTAGATGTGTTGGGTCATTGTCCTGTTGAAAAACAAATGATAGTCCCACTAAGCCCAAGCTAGACGGGATGGCGTATCACTGCAGAATGCTGTAGTAACCATGCTGGTTAAGTGTGCCTTGAATTCTAATTAAATCACAGACAGTGTCACCAGCAAAGCACCCCCACACCATAACACCTCCTCCTAAATGCTTTACGGTGGGAACTACACATGCAGATATCATCCGTTCAACCACACCGCGTCTCACAAAGACACGGCGGTTGGAACCAAATTGAATTTGACTCCAGACCAAAGGACACATTTCCACCTGTCTAATGTCCATCTCTCGTGTTTCTTGGCCCAAGCAGGTCTCTTCTTATTATTGGTGTCCTTTAGTAGTGGTTTCTTTGCAGCAATTCAACCATGATGGCCTGATTCACACAGTCCCCTCTGAACAGTTGATGTTGAGATGTGTCTGTGACTCTGTGAAGCATTTATTTGGGCTGCAATTTCTGAGGCTGGTAACTCTAATGAACGTATCCTCTGCAGCAGAGGTAACTCTGGGTCTTCCATTCCTGTGGCGGTCCTCATGAGAGCCAGTTTCATCATAGCGCTTGATGGTTTTTGCGACTGCACTTGAAGAAACTTTCAAAGTTCTTGAAATGTTCTACATTGACTGACCCTCATGTCTTAAAGTAATGATGGACTGTCATTTCTCTTTGCTTATTTGAGCTGTTCTTGCCATAATATGGACTTGGCCAGACTACGTTATACACCAGTAGAGCCGTAGGCAGGATTTGTTGTTGAGGTGTGTGTGTTTCCATTTGAACAAGATATTAGAGGTTGCCTCCGGTGGTGTATATCTGACGAAGAGTCAGTGTGTAGGGTGAATTATTGAATGCTATGAGCCAGGACATATGGGCCGGACGATTTAGGTATTCTAAGAAATAGACTTGTTGGCCAAAACGCATTTCAGGAGCGAGTGGACTCGGTCATTATACATTTCTAGAGCGAGGACATAGGGACAGCCAATTATAGAAATTTGAGTAGATATATTAGCTTGACCGAAGCAAGTAATTATCTCTCCATCTCTCGCGTTTCAGTAGCGTGAGTAGATCAAGGTGTATTTCTTCTTGTTTCCCCACGTTCTGGTAAACATTGTGAATAACGCAATTAAGGGTGAACGTGAGACGTCATTAGTAAATCCCCGTTCCCTTGTTAAAAAGGACCCTGTTTTGCATGGAAATGAGATTCCTGTACAATTAGGGCTAGCTTTGCACTAGATGCTAAGCTAACAAAGAGAGAGCAGTCATTTTTTTCTTCGTTCACAGGGCAGCAGCCTGTGCCTTGGGAAATGGAAGGTCTGCCTCCTCAGGACTCCCGTTTCATTTCAGCTTTCTGCGATCAGTGACCCTACCCTGGTGGTGAAGTATCGGCAGTATTATTTTTAGAAAAAAAATAATCCTATGTGAGGGCCAATGTATACTCACATTTGAACTACTGGCTACACTTATGATATCCAGCCAATCTCAACTGATAGGATATCGTTGTCTCATTCAATTTAACAAGGAAGTTAAATTGCCAAACAAACCTTTTTCAGGTTGATCATTTGGATAAGGACCATTACATTTTTACAACCAATGAGACATTTTAAACTTTTCATTTACATTTACGTCATTTAGCAGACGCTCTTATCCAGAGCGACTTACAAATAGGTGCAAATAGGGGGGGTTGGAGTAAAGGGGGGGGGTAGAAGGATTACTTTATCCTATCCCAGGTATTCCTTAAAGAGGTGGGGTTTCAAATGTCTCCGGAAGGTGGTGAGTGACTCCGCTGTCCTGGCGTCGTGAGGGAGCTTGTTCCACCATTGGGGTGCCAGAGCAGCGAACAGTTTTGACTGGGCTGAGCGGGAACTATGCTTCCGCAGAGGTAGAGGAGCCAGCAGGCCAGAGGTGGATGAACGCAGTGCCCTCGTTTGGGTGTAGGGACTGATCAGAGCCTGAAGGTACGGAGGTGCCGTTCCCCTCACAGCTCCGTAGGCAAGCACCATGGACTTGTAGCAGATGCGAGCTTCAACTGGAAGCCAGTGGAGTGTGCGGAGGAGCGGGGTGACGTGAGAGAACTTGGGAAGGTTGATGGCACAGGCAGGGAGCCCAGCCAACAGCGAGTTGCAGTAATCCAGACGGGAGATGACAAGTGCCTGGATTAGGACCTGTGCCGCTTCCTGTGTAAGGCAGGGTCGTACTGTCCGAATGTTATAGAGCATGAACCTACAGGATCGGGTCACCGCCTTGATGTTAGCGGAGAACGACAGGGTGTTGTCCAGGGTCACGCCAAGGCTCTTCGCACTCTGGGAGGAGGACACAACGGAGTTGTCAACCGTGATGGCGAGATCATGGAACGGGCAGTCCTTCCCCGGGAGGAAGAGCAGCTCCGTCTTGCCGAGGTTCAGCTTGAGGTGGTGATCCGTCATCCATACTGATATGTCTGCCAGACATGCAGAGATGCGATTCGCCACCTGGTTATCAGAAGGGGGAAAGGAGAAGATTAGTTGTGTGTCGTCAGCGTAGCAATGATAGGAGAGGCCATGTGAGGATATGACAGAGCCAAGTGACTTGGTGTATAGTGAGAATAGGATAGGGCCTAGAACTGAGCCCTGGGGGACACCAGTGGTGAGAGCACGTGGTGCGGAGACAGCTTCTCGCCACGCCACTTGGTAGGAGCGACCGGTCAGGTAGGACGCAATCCAAGAGTGAGCCGCACCCGAGATGCCCAGCTCGGAGAGGGTGGAGAGGAGGATCTGATTGTTCACAGCATCAAAGGCAGCAGACAGGTCTAGAAGGACAAGAGCAGAGGAGAGAGAGTTAGCTTTAGCAGTGCGGAGAGCCTCTGTGACACAGAGAAGAGCAGTCTCAGTTGAATGACCAGTCTTGAAACCTGACTGGTTTGGATCAAGAAGGTCATTCTGAGAGAGATAGCAAGAGAGTTGGCTAAAGACGGCACGCTCAATAGTTTTGGAGATAAAAGAAAGAAGGGATACTGGTCTGTAGTTGTTGACATCAGAGGGATCAAGTGTTGGTTTTTTGAGAAGGGGTGCAACTCTCGCTCTCTTGAAGACGGAAGGGACATAGCCAGCGGTCAAGGATGAGTTGATCAGCGAGGTGAGGTAAGGGAGAAGGTCACCGGAGATGGTCTGGAGAAGAGAGGAGGGGATAGGGTCAAGCGGGCAGGTTGTTGGGCGGCCTGCCATCACAAGTCGCAAGATTTTGTCTGGAGAGAGAGGGGAGAAAGAAGTCAAAGCATAGGGTAGGGCAGTGTGAGCAGGACCAGCAGTGTCATTTGACTTAACAAACGAGGATCGGATGTCGTCAACCTTCTTTTCAAAATGGTTGATGAAGTCATCACCAGAGAGGGAGGGGGGGATTCAGCAGGGAGGAGAATGTGGCAAAGAGCTTCCTAGGGTTAGAGGCGGATGCTTGGAATTTAGAGTGGTAGAAAGTGGCCTTAGCAGCAGAAACAGATGAAGAAAATGTAGAGAGGAGGGAGTGAAAAGATGCCAGGTCAGCAGGGAGTCTAGTTTTCTTCCATTTCCGCTCAGCTGCCCGGAGCTCTGTTCTGTGAGCTCGCAATGAATCATCAAGCCACGGAGCTGGAGGGGAGGACCGAGCCGGCCGGGAGAATAGGGGACATAGAGAGTCAAAGGATGCAGAAAGGGAGGAGAGAAGGGTTGAGGAGACAGAATCAGGAGATTGGAGGGAGAAGGATTGAGCAGAGGGAAGAGATGATAGGATGGAAGAGGAGAGAGTAGCGGGAGAGAGAGAGCGAAGGTTGCGACGGCGCATTACCATCTGTGTAGGAGCAGAGTGAGTAGTGTTGGAGGAGAGGGAGAGAGAAAAGGATACAAAGTAGTGGTCGGAGACTTGAAGGGGAGTTACAGTGAGATTAGTAGAAGAACAGCATCTAGTAAAGATGAGGTCAAGCGTATTGCCTGCCTTGTGAGTAGGGGGGGACGGTGAGAGGGTGAGGTCAAAAGAGGAGAGGAGTGGAAAGAAGGAGGCAGAGAGAAATGAGTCAAATGTAGACGTAGGGAGGTTGAAATCCCCCAGAACTGTGAGGGGTGAGCCATCCTCAGGAAAGGAACTTATCAAGGCATCAAGCTCATTGATGAACTCTCCAAGGGAACCTGGAGGGCGATAGATGACAAGGATATTAAGCTTAAATGGGCTAGTGACTGTGACAGCATGGAATTCAAATGAGGAGATAGACAGATGGGTCAGGGGAAAAATTGAGAATGTCCACTTGGGAGAGATGAGGATTCCTGTGCCACCACTCCGCTGACCAGATGCTCTCGGGGTATGCGAGAACACATGGTCAGACGAGGAGAGAGCAGCAGGAGTAGCAGTGTTTTCAGTGGTAATCCATGTTTCCGTCAGCGCCAAGAAGTCGAGGGACTGGAGGGTAGCATAGGCTGGGATGAAGTCTGCCTTGTTGGCAGCAGAACGGCAGTTCCAGAGGCTGCCTGAGACCTGGAACTCCACGTGGGTCGTGCTTGCAGGGACCACCAGGTTAGAGAGGCAGCAGCCACGCGGTGTGAGGCGTTTGTGTAGCCTGTGCGGAGAGGAGAGAACAGGGATAGGCAGAGGCATAGTTGACAGGCTGCAGCAGATGGCCAGATAGCCTATACAGGTATGATTAATCATTAACATTAGCTTTTGCAAATTAATTCACATCCAACTCCCACATTACTGATCTAGTATTGATGGTCCATTAACGTCTATAAATAGATTAAAATAGTTTTTGAAGCTTCCAACGACTCAAAACCCAAACGTTGAAAACAACAAACCTTTTTTAAAATAATGTGCAAGCTATCAGAGGGGGTGGTCCCCATTCCCCTGCTAATTAGTGAGCCCTCACCCATAAAAGGATTGATCGCTGACCTCAGCAGCGATATCAACCCTAACTATGCCATTAGCGGAAAAACAGCAGAAATTGCGACAAACGCCCTCCAAAATAACCATCTGGAGGAACTCCAGAACAGCCACGCGCTACCGCGTGACTACCCAAACGAGCAACCAAGCTCGCAACCGGAGCCTGGGGAACGAAGGAGTGTAGACGACAGGAGGTTTCAGACTTCACCTCTCTTAGGGGTCCCTCAGTCTTTTCATCTTGGTCTTTCGGCCCAAAATTCCCCACGGGAGGAAGCAGATGCTCCACCACGCACTTGGCACGGAACACCTTGAAAAAATTGTAAAAAACTTCTGCATCTTTGACCCCGTTCCAGGTAAGCCAAATGACACTGAGAAGTTCTTAGCAGACATACAGGACGCCTTTATTGGCAACCTGAACACTACGAATACTGACAGGCTTTACCTGTTGAAGCGAACGTCCAACAGACACGTGACAAGGTTCATCCGTCTACAACAGCAACACGTGCAAAATGACTACACTAAACTTGCCACAGCTTTGAAAATAAAATTCAGTGGTTCTGCGACTCGCAAACACGACAGCTCACTGGCTAACACTGTCAAACAAGCACGGAATGAACACCGACAAGCCTACTATTGTAGGCTTCGTTCAGCGTACTTCAGCATGCTCACTGAAACAGGAATGTCAAACATGTATCCCAACTTCATTAATTACTTGGGCCCAACTGCCCATGTTGGTTTGCCAATCTCGGCACTCCGAGAGCTTGCGAACACAGCTTTTGATGCATCCAAAGCGGGCCGGGCTAAGAGCCCGAACACCTCGGTTTTCAAGATTGGGAGGGTGCAATCACTCCAGTTGGAGCGTGCGGTATCAGGGACAGGAGCGGAAAAAGATGACGCACCAGGTATGCGGCTACCACGTACATACAGTGGGGGAAAAAAAGTATTTAGTCAGCCACCAATTGTGCAAGTTCTCCCACTTAAAAAGATGAGAGAGTCCTGTAATTTTCATCATAGGTTCACGTCAACTATGACAGACAAATTGAGAGAAAAAAAATCCAGAAAATCACATTGTAGGATTTTTTATGAATTTATTAGCAAATTATGGTGGAATATAAGTATTTGGTCACCTACAAACAAGCAAGATTTCTGGCTCTCACAGACCTGTAACTTCTTCTTTAAGAGGCTCCTCTGTCCTCCACTCATTACATGTATTGATGGCACCTGTTTGAACTTGTTATCAGTATAAAAGACACCTGTCCACAACCTCAAACAGTCACACTCCAAACTCCACTATGGCCAAGACCAAAGAGCTGTCAAAGGACACCAGAAACAAAATTGTAGACCTGCACCAGGCTGGGAAGACTGAATCTGCAATAGGTAAGCAGCTTGGTTTGAAGAAATCAACTGTGGGAGCAATTATTAGGAAATGGAAGACATACAAGACCACTGATAATCTCCCTCGATCTGGGGCTCCACGCAAGATCTCACCCGTGGGGTCAAAATGATCACAAGAACGGTGAGCAAAAATCCCAGAACCACACGGGGGGACCTAGTGAATGACCTGCAGAGAACTGGGACCAAAGTAACAAAGCCTACCATCAGTACCACACTACGCCGCCAGGGACTCAAATCCTGCAGTGCTAGATGTGTCCCCCTGCTTAAGCCAGTACATGTCCAGGCCCGTCTGAAGTTTGCTAGAGTGCATTTGGATGATCCAGAAGAGGATTGGGAGAATGTCATATGGTCAGATGAAACCAAAATATAACTTTTTGGTAAAAACTCAACTCGTCGTGTTTGGAGGACAAAGAATGCTGAGTTGCATCCAAAGAACACCATACCTACTGTGAAGCATGGGGGTGGAAACATCATGCTTTGGGGCTGTTTTTTCTGCAAAGGGACCAGGACTGACTGATCCGTGTAAAGGAAAGAATGAATGGGGCCATGTATCGTGAGATTTTGAGTGAAAACCTCCTTCCATCAGCAAGGGCATTGAAGATGAAATCTGGCTGGGTCTTTCAGCATGACAATGATCCCAAACACACCGCCCGGGCAACGAAGGAGTGGCTTCGTAAGAAGCATTTCAAGGTCCTGGAGTGGCCTAGCCAGTCTCCAGATCTCAACCCCATAGAAAATCTTTGGAGGGAGTTGAAAGTCCGTGTTGCCCAGCGACAGCCCCAAAACATCACTGCTCTAGAGGAGATCTGCATGGAGGAATGGGCCAAAATACCAGCAACAGTGTGTGAAAACCTTGTGAAGACTTACAGAAAACGTTTGACCTGTGTCATTGCCAACAAAGGGTATATAACATAGTATTGAGAAACTTTTGTTATTGACCAAATACTTATTTTCCACCATAATTTGCAAATAAATTCATTAAAAATCCTACAATGTGATTTTCTGAATTTTTTTTCTCATTTTGTCTGTCATAGTTGACGTGTACCTATGATGAAAATTACAGGCCTCTCTCATCTTTTTAAATGGGAGAACATGCACAATTGGTGGCTGACTAAATACTTTTTTCCCCCACTGTATCACACCGATGACCACCGCAGTAAAGATAGCTACAAAGAACGTCCCCAACCAAACAGGCCCCACAGAGGTCGATCTGGCCGCTACGTTCCTGCATCTAACCCTCACAAATGGTCAGGGAACAAGGGTAACAATCGTAACAAGAGTAACAAAGGGTTCGATGACGACCAAAACGTAACCCAAAGCTCTCTAGAAGCTCTGATAAGAGATGTACTGCAGCAAAAACATTTTGAGAAAGGGGTAAAAGATAAGTCTCTGGCGTGAAATTGCAGGAGAATGGGTCCCCCAAAATTAACACCATTTGCGAGGTCGGAAAACGTTCACCTTAATCCCGCCTTCACTCAAATCCCAGTCCAGGGCCCGCTCGTTCTAGGCACAAGCCCATGCATGGGCTTTGTCTAGAGACCATGATATAGATGTTGCGACGCACAAGGTAAGCAGCTTTGAAACAGCTGATTCCTCTCCCATTCCGACAGAGGACCCACTGGGTCACGAAGTACAGCAATCTGTCTTAAAAATCGACACAGATAACTCACCACTCTGTTCTGCCAACCCACTCCACTTTATTGGCGATATGACAAGAAATACCGACTCGAACAGGCCATACCTAAAAGCTTTCTTAGAGGACTGTTTGACCTGTGATGCACTGATAGATCCGGGTTAGACTATTCCCCTCATATCTCAAACTTTGCTGGATGAACTCAAAAGGGCGGTGGACCTAGCAAAACATTGGTTAAAAACAGAACGATGCAACACTAGACTTCAAGGTTTCACTCAGGCTACCTCGCCTCTTACCAAGTGTATCCTACTAAAACTGAACTTCGAAAGCATGTCACTTGTCCACTCTGTGTACGTGACTAGCATTGACACCGAGCAGATGCTGATTGGGATGGATTTAATAGACCGTTTGGTACCACTCATGGATTGGAAATCCAACCAAATCTGGTCACAAATCGCAATAACTCCACTGACACCACCGCCTTCATCGAAGGCAACATGCAATACGTTATGCGACGACGACGGTTCGGCGTCGTCAACTGACATACCCCCAGTAAACTTGGTAATGACAGGGTGACTAGTTCAACTTGGAAACTAACAGAACATGAGGTTTCCCTATGTAGCATGGGTGAATCACCAGCCGATACATACCGCCCTCCACTGATAGGCGGCGTGTGCCTAAACCTGCTCCGAAAAATCTGCAATCAGTTTGGTAATGTTCAACAACATTTTAAAAGCAGTTAAATGCCACCCCCTGGTTCCGAAAACGTTCAGATTCCCACTGGGAATGACTCCCCAGATGACACTCACTGCTTTAGGGGTATGTGCGCTATCGATCCGCATTGGAAACAAGGAAGTATTTCACTACTTATTGGTTGTAGCGAACCTCCCGCATACAGTCCATGTGGGAGCGGACATTTTGGTGAGATTGGGTGTTAAACTCGATGCCATACACCAAGTTCTTTAGTCTTTGGCGCAGCCAGCTCAACATGCCTTGTCTTTCGACCCTGTTCGAATGGCATCCGGGCAGACTATTCCTGAAGCTTGCAACATGATAACTGAGTCCACTGTGGTGATACCGGCAAGAACCACAGAGGTTTCTATAAGACTGAACCTGACGCCCGGCTACCGGATGGAAGGCACCACTGCGTTCTTCCAACCCTCGCCGCAATTATTCGAATTGGGATTAACTATCAATGGTAACCCGCTGTTGGAGCTAAACGCTAGATCCACTTACCTCTTGTTGCAGAATCTGACTCAAGCGGGTATCTCCATTCCTCGGCACATTGATTGATTACTCATTCCATGATTTTGAACTTGTTGTTCCTGTGATTGGGCCTATTCCTTCCTCCCTAGACCTATGTGGTGAGGAAGGGATGCTTTTTACTTGTCCATCAAAGGCAATCGCAATAACTCCCATATTGCCACTGGACGACACATCAACGTTCAGGCTGGATGTCGATTCTGACAACGACCTGTTGATATACTCCATCGTCACGGAGGATGATACCGCATCTTCTTCTGCACGTGAAGTACACACTGATGACGTAACAGCTAATGATTCCCCCACTATTGACAAGCCATCACCACCTGATGAAGACCTGTACAATGCTGCTGAACCATATCCTGGTTTCCATGCACAAGTACTACAGCTACTGACGAAGGCAGACACACTTGTTAATGACACTGAAAGACATCAGTTGCGGGACTTATTTAACAAACACAGAGAGATATGGTCGACAGACTCGCTGGATTGCGGGGTTACGGGTATTCATGTGGTGCGTATTCCTACGCCACCCGGAGCAGCTCCTACGTTTGTGAGACAATACAAAATTCTGCTTGCAGTGTACTCGGCGGTACAAGAGATTATCGACTACCTATTAGCTAAACAGATAATTAGGGAATGTAACAGTACATATAGCGCTCCCGTGTGGCCTGTTTTGAAACCAACAGGTAAATGGCTTCTTACCATTGACTATAGACAACTCAACAAGCAGGTTCCGTTGTCTCGTTGGCCTTTGACACAGCTCGACCAAGAGTTGCCAAAGGTGACAAACGCCAAATACTTCTCCACTGTCGACGTGGCGAATGGTTTCTGGACCATGACAGTCGACCAACACAAGTTGGCTTTATCTTTCTCGAACAAGCTCTTCACGTTCAATCGTTGCCCGTTCAGGTATATGAACTCCCCCACAGAGTTCAACATCTTCCTGCACAAGGCAATGCCAGATGCAGCCACCAGGGGAACGATAATCTATGTGGACGATGTTCTCATGAGGAGCGAGACTTGGTCACATCACCTCAACAAGATGGACCACATTCTTAACCAACTAGGAACGGCAGGAGCTAAGCTGGCTATCATGAAAGGACAATGGTGCAAGACCAAGGTCAACTATGTTGGAGTTCTGGTGGGTGCTGAGGGCATCCTGCCACAATCTAGCAGAATCCAAACAGTCTGCAACATCAAAACGCCTGCAAACCTTCATGAGGTACGCAGCTTCTTGGGAGTATGTAATTACTCCCGTCAATTCATCAAAAATGATGCCGACTTGTCAAAATCTTTGACCCGTCTTCTTTGGGATGCCACTCATGATGAAGCTGTGACTTCCTTGAAATACCTGCTTTGTGTGGCACCCTGCCTGGTCTACCCCAACAAAGACGTTCTTTTTGGAAGTAGGTTTCTCAGTGCACTGCCTTAGTGCTGGGTTGTACCAAAAATACGACCAAGACAGACGTGTGGTTGCGTACGTGAGAAAAACACTCAACCCTGCTGAACACAAGTACTCAGACTGCGAAAAAGCGCTGCTGTCGACAGTCTGGGCGGTCAATCACTTCACCTCTTATGTCAGCGGACAAAAGGTGATCATAGAAACGTCACCAGCCGGTGACCTTTCTGAAAAGCCAAAGAATCCGTGAGGGTACTGTACACAACAGCAGGATAGCGGCTTGTCTCATGACGCTGCAAAGCCATGATGTCATTGTCAACCACGCAAAAGCGAAAAACCTGGCTTTGGGTGGGGCTTTGGCAGTGTGTCAACACTGCGGTGAAGACAAAACCGACTTCGCACCAGCCCCATGTGACGTAGCTCTGCCGTTGCCATCGAACCATCACTACTTAGAAGAAAACGTCTTGGCATGCCGATGGCATTTGTAGATGGCTGTTCTTACCATCAGCTAGACCACTTGCAAGCTGGTGTGGGATTGATATGGCACAATAAAATTCTGTGCAAACCACTTCAATTTCAGCTAGGCAACAAGACCAGCCAGTTCGCAGAAGTAGCTGGTGTACTTATCACACTGCAAACTGTCAGAACTGGCAATCTGCACCGACTCAAACTATGCCAGATTCACCTTCTCATGCCACTTGCCATTTTGGAAGCAAAAGCACATGACTACTTCAAGTGGCAAAGAAGTGAAAAACAAAGAGCTCATTCTAGCTTGCGATGACCTCATAACCAAACACGACATACAGGTGTTTTGGAAAAAAGTCAAGGGACACTCCAAATCAGCTGGTCGTGACAAACGTGGCAACGACCATGCTGACAGCATGACGAAATCTGGTGCAATTCACGGCACCCCTTGGGTGTTGATGCTCAGGACACAATGATCACCGAGGCGCCCATGGTGTCTGCAGTAACGCGTAGTCATGTAGCACCGTGGGAATCATCTTTGCATGAACATAATGTGTTACTAACTCATTAATTCTTGAATGGTGACCTGGTAGCAATGCAACACCAAGATGAGTCCCTCGCCACTTTCATGGCTTTCTTGTCTGATCCTATCAATCACCCAGTGTCCGAGCTGGCTTTGGCAGGCTCACACGACTTGCGTTCGCTGTACGCAACTAAACAGCACCTCACACTTGTAGATTACCTACTGGTTTATGTTTCAGAAACTGACGCCACACAAAGGTGGGTGGTTCCTAAAACACAGAGGGGGGTAATAGGGGGGTCAAGGCTACATGTGAAACATTGTGACAGGTGACCCACTGGCCTCACATGGAACAAGATGTGGAAAAATACGTGAGGGGGTGTATAGTGTGCTGCCAGTTTCAACCCTCCAAGCCACTTCACAGAGCACCCTTGCAGTAAAAGTCGACTGGTTCGGCCCAGTTGCCAGGTCGGCAAGAGGCAACAAGTATCTCCTCACAGTGACTTGCGCATTCACAAAGTGAGTGGAGTGCCTGCCCGCACCCAATGACACAGCGGAAACCACGGCCGTTCTTTTGCTCAACCACGTTTTCAGTCATTTCGGCCTGCCAGGAGAAACCGTGGACAGCGACAGAGGAACCCATTTTTCGGCTGCTGTAATGACCGAACTGTGGCAGCTTCTGGGAGTCAAAGCTAAACTCCACATCGCATATCACCCTAGGAGCTCCGGCACGGTAGGAAGGAGCAACCAAACAATCATCACAATCTTTAGGAAAAATGTGGCAGCCAACCACAAAGATTGGGACCTCAAACTCCCACTGGTATTGATGGCGATCAGAGCCACACGCAACAGGTCTACGGGAATAACACCATTTGAGATGATGACGGGCCGGCAAATGACGCTTCCACTGTATCTCCTGTACCAACCGGGAGATGTCGCCTCAGCCACCGCGTACACGGCCCATCAATACGTGACGGACTTGCGATCCCACCTCCAGACTACCTTTGCGTACGCTCAAAGAAAGTTGGAAAGAACTGCGGAAGGTGACAAGACCCATTACGACAAAAAGGCCTCACACCAGGAGTTTGAGGTCGGGGATACGGTGTGGTACTACGTATACACCAAACCCGTGGGCGTTGCGAAAAAGTTCCTGCCCCACTGGACAGGGCCACATGAGATTGTGTAAAAGCTGTCACCAGTTGCTTATCAAATCAGAATCAGCAAAGGTCGACAGAACATCACGTTCAAGTGGGTCCACAGGAACCAAATCAAGTTGTACACTCCCCCCAAGAGAATTGAAGGGGTACAAGCCAGCCCCGAATAGATAGAAACCTAGCCAATCAGAGGTACTAACAAAATTCTCAAGTATCCTCTGCTGATCCGTTCCGGGAGGTCAGTACTTTGCACCTAACATATTTTATTTTCTTCCCAGCTACAAGACACACATTTCGTTGTCATTGTTAATATTGTCCTGCGTTGTGCTGTTCAAAATAGGAAAATCAGCTACATTTGTTGTCAAAACATTTTTCTTTCAAACAAACCAAAACAAAACACAACACAACTGAAATAATCAAACAATATCTCTAATTATGTGTTTTTCTGGTTGCTTTGGATGATCCTGACACTCTGCGCCCTGGTCAAAACCAATCCAGTAGATGTACTCACGAGTGGACCCCCTACGGGAATCGTTCTCCGTGATGTCCAGGACTCCTTATAACCAACTGCAGAGTACACTTGCAGAGGGTGTACGTCCGCCTAGACGCAGAGAACGTGTACCACCATCACATTTCCACTTCGGCACATATGAGTTGGGCCGGGGCTGACTGGACCACCCAGGCAGTTAAGCACGCTCAGCTAGACACTGCCCACATGTTGGCCCAACTCCAAAAGTTCAGTCACCCAGTCAGAACTAGCAGAGCCCAGGCGAGAAAAACTATTCATCGGGGCGCTACTCTCAATAGGTGCAGCCTATTTGCTCTAGGTACCACTGCCGCCAACGCAATCAGTCTAGCCACGGTCAAAATAAATGTTATGGAGATTACTGAAGAGATGCCACTTATCCAGCAACAGATGCAATTACAGGCACTCAGGTTGCAGCATGTGGGAAGGTCTCTCCAGGACACTATTCTGGTGGTAAACACACACGCTACTCTCCTGAACAAAACCCTCCAGTTGGTAGGCAAGCTAGTAGAGGTCATGAACCATGACTATGCCCATGTCCAATTGGTTCGATTGTTGTTGGAGGATTTTCTCCGTGAAGTTAGCTCTTCTATGGACCACTTGGCCATAAAAAGAATCCACTCATATCTAGTGCCCCTCTCAATGGTGCACAACTTATTGACCTCAGCTACCACAACCATGATAAAGCCATTACAGTGTCACGAACCGGCTCAAGTTCGTAACAAAAGGGAGACACGTGGAGACAAGGAGTACTCAAAGTATATATTTATTAATTAAAGTAAACTAAATCAAATAACAATGGTGTGTGTAATCAGTAATCAGTAGTGTACGTGAGTGTTTGCATGCATAAATGTAATATGGAAAAGTGTTGAAAAGTGCCAAAGCAAACAACCCAAAAAGGCCTCAAAAATATCACAACCAAGATCAAAGTAACTGCCTGGAGAGAGTCTCCCCAATGAATGTGGAAGAGGCCCATTTATCCTGGGACACACCCGGCCCAGGTGTTTCCCATGTAACTGACGACCCCCCCAACTCCGCCCACCGGCATCCTAATAAGGAAACAAGAGCAAAGAGAGAATACGGCAGACAGAGTGGGAGGGTCGTCACACCCCCCCCCATAAGACCGGGGACCAACAAGGACCCCGGCCCAACGTACCAGCCCCTGCGTCCCAAACCGACAAGTTGTACATGTTCACCCCTCCACTTGCCCCACCCATCATCCTCCTCTCCAGACCTCAGCAACCTTTACCCAGGAAGCAACCTTTAAGAGGAAAGAAAAACACAAGACTAGGAGGGGACAAACAGAAAAGATAGAACATGACGAAATCAAACACTGGTCGGTCACATCAATATTCATGAACAGGGCGCACGAGAGAGCGCATCAGCAATCACGTTATCAGTCCCCCGGATGTGCCGCACATCTAGATGGAAAGATTGTAAAAATAAACACCATCTCATTATCCTCTGATTAGGACACCTCATGGACCTCAAAAATGTGAGAGGGTTATGGTCGGTGTAAACCACAATAGGTACTACACCCGACCCAACATACACTTCAAAGTGTTGTAGCGCCCATATAAGTGCTAATGCTTCTTTTTCAATGACAGAATAGTTCAACTGATAATGGTTAAACTTTTTGGAAAAGAAACTAACAGGCCTCTCAACCCCAGCCACATCTGCTTGCAGCAACACTGCACCCGCCCCCACATGACTAGCATCCACCTGCAAGGTAAATGACAAATCCACACGAGGAGCAGCCAGTACCGGAGTTGAAGTAAGCAACCTCTTTGCATCTTCGAAAGCCTGTTGACAATGAGAAGACCATACGTACACAGCCTTAGCTTTCAGCAAATCTGTCAAGGGAGCGACCACAGTAGAGAAGTTCCTACAAAAACCACGATAATACCCAATCATTCCCAAGAAACGCATCAGTTCCTTTTTAGTAGTTGGTAGTGGAAAAGCATCAATAGCTACCACTTTAGCCCGAACAGGACGCACTTCACCCTGCCCAACCACCTTTCCAAGGTATGTCACAGTCGCCTGAGCAAACTCACATTTAGCCAAATTTATCGTGAGACGACCCGCAGCCAGACGTTCGAACAAGGCTTGAATACGGGACAGATGTTCCTCCCAAGTATCTGCATATATCACTACATCGTCCAGATAAACAGCGCACCCGGCCAGACCAGAGACAACCCTGTTCATAAGTCGCTGAAAAGTTGCAGGCGCATTACGCAGCCCGAAACTCATAACCGAATACGAGTACAGACCAAAAGGTGTAATAAAGGCAGAGATTTCACGTGCCCTACTCGTCAGTGGCACCTGCCAATAGCCCTTTAACAGGTCAAATTTGCTCACAAACTTAGCTGCGCCGACTTGATCAACGCAGTCCTCCATCCGAGGAAGAGGAAATGAATCCGGCTTAGTGACATCGTTTACCTTACGGTAGTCCGTACAAAATCTGTTTGTTCCATCCGATTTACTGACCAAGATACAGGGAGAAGCCCAACTGGAGAAAGAAGGCTCTGCTATTTTACTCTCCAGCATGTACCTGACCTCAGCATCCAGACAACGCAGTTTCTCTGAAGAAACTCTATAGAACCGTTGACGAATGGGGTCAGCATCTCCAATGTCAATATCATGTTCTATTAAGTTTGTACGTGTTGGTGTATCAGAAAACAACCCTGGAAATCTCCGAATCAGACCCACCATCTCTTTCCGCCCATCAACAGGTAGATGAGTAAGAAGACTATCTAAAATCTCCAGTGTCTCTGAATTCTTCAATCTACCCTGCAGTATGCAATCGTCGGGACCAGAAACATCTTCCTGCTCCTGCACAGACCTAGCATGACCAGAATCCAGGAAATAAACAGTATCAGCCAAAAGAACAGCCTTACCGTCCTCTGTAGACTCCCCTGTTCAGTCTCAGAGGAACGTGCATAATAGGGTTTTAACAAATTTATATGGCACAGTTGATGTGCTTTCCTCCGTTCTGGAGTGGCAACTAGATAATTTTGCTCAGTGTCCTGGCGCACCACTGTATATGGACCTTGAAACTTGGCTTGAAAAGGAGAACCAACAATTGGCAGCAGAGCCAGAACCTGATCACCTGGACTAAAGTGACGAGGCTCAGCTCGCCGATCATATATGCTCTTCATCCTGTCCTGTGAAGATGATAGCTTCTCTTTAGCCATTTCACCAGCGGCATACAAGCGTCGCCGAAAATCACACACATATGATACCAGGGACTGAGGAGGCTCGGGAGACTTCCAGTCATCCTGGAGAACAGATAAAAGCCCACGCACCTTATGTCCAAACACTAGGTCATTTGGGCTAAAACCTGTGCTCTCCTGTGAAACCTCCCTAGCAGCTAACAGTAACCAAGGCAACCCCTCCTCCCAATCCCTATCCATCTCAGTACAATAAGATCTCAACAAAGACTTAAGCGTTTGATGGAAACGTTCCAGTGCTCCTTGACTTTGGGCATGATAAGCGCTAGCCAAGTTGTGTTTAATATGGAGTTGTTGGAGAACCTGTCCAAAGAGATTAGAGGTGAAATTAGATCCTTGATCACTTTGAATGACCTTAGGGATTCCAAACAGTGAGAAAAACTGAGTCAAAGCTTTTAACACAGACTTAGTCGTGATAGACCTGAGAGGATAGGCAGCAGGAAACCTAGTGGTCTGACACATCACAGTCAACAAATAATTACTACCCTTTCTGGAACGAGGCAGAGGACCCACACAGTCAATAATCAGATACTCAAAAGGGTTACTGAGTACAGGAATAGGGAACAGTGGTACCGGCTTAATAGCTTGATTAGGTTTACCAGTTAATTGACAGGTGTGACAAGTTTTGATGAAATCAGAAACATCCCTCTTTAATTTTGGCCAAAAAAAATTTCGTAATATGCGATTGTAGGTTTTTCTCACACCCATATGCCCAGCAACGTCGTTGTGAGAAGTTGTCAACACTAACTCACGAAGCTTAACTGGTACCACAACCTGACTAATCGCCTCCCCAGAAAACAACTACCATGAGACATCCACTTTCTCATCAGGACCTCCTCTTGGAGAAAATAGCCCTGTGCGACATCTCCCAACTGTTCCACAGACACAATTTGGTCCCGCAACTCTTCTAATGTAGGGTCAGTCCGTTGCGCCTCGATTAAATCGGAGCGGGATACAGATAACGGGATAACAGGAAAAACAGTAACAGACTTCTTTATGGTATTCTCGTTAGCCAGCTCCGCGACCAGATCGTCATGGATCATAGAACGCGTCACTGCACACGCAGAAAACACCTCTGGGAAATCCTGCGCACTCTCATCAGGAATCCCTACAATTGACGGCTTAGTGGAAACCACTAAAGATGGAGACACGATAGGCCACACACGCTCCCCAGCCAAGTTATTTCCAAGGATCACGTCAATACCCTCAATAGGCAATGAAGGACGCACCCCACAACAACCTCACCTTTCACCAGTCCACAATCCAACATCAGTTTATGCAATGGAACTGACAGAGTGTTCAAACCTATTCCCCTGATTAGAACACTATTCCCCGAATCAGTCTCCGCAGAGAAGGGTAACACAGACTCCAACACAAATGATTCAGAGGCACCTGTGTCTCTTAGGATCTTTACTGGCACTAGGTTCTTACTTCCTACCATAGACACAAAACCCTCCGTAACGAAAGGTAAATAGTCGGGATCAATATAACCCTTCACCTGGCTACGGGCAGGAGACAATGCGTCATGAGTGAACTGATGTGGAACAGGCGCGGCTAACGCTGCAGGCCTCGATTTACCATAAGCACCTGTACTGAATTTACCCCTAGACCTAAGAATCGGACATTCATTTTTCCAATGACCTAATTCTCGACAGTAGTGACACTCTTGACCAAAGTCAGTTTTACCACGGGTATCAGGCTCAACCCCAGTTGAATGAAACTCTGCCCGGGAACCGAAGTATCTCGGCGAGCGAGGCCCAAATCTCTGCAAACACCCCCACTCACTCCGAATACGGGGTTCTGCAAAAAAATGTGTGTGAGTCAACACATATTCATCTGCCAAAACCGCAGCTTCAGCGACAGTCTTTATTTTTCGTTCGTTAATGTACGTCGCTATACGATCAGGGATTGTGTCCTTAAATTGTTCTAACATAATCAGATCACACAGCCCTTGGAAAGTCATAACTGCAGAGGCGGAACACCAGCGATTGAACTGTGAAGATAATATTCGCGCAAACTCAACATGAGTCTGCTGATCATCCCTTTTTAAAGTTCTAAATCGTTGGCGGTAAGCCTCAGGGACCAATTCATAACTCTGTAACACAGCCGTTTTAACCTTCTCATAACTAACACTGTCTGCTACACTAAGAGCTGAATATGCTTCTTGCGCTTTACCAGTCAGCACACACTGCAACATCAAAGTGCGATCAGAATCAGGCCAACTCCTAGCGTCAGCAACACGCTCAAACAACGAAAAGAATGTCTCCGGGTCCTTTTCATTAAACTGGGGCAACAACCGTAAATTCCCAACAATATCAAATGTGTCTGGATTACGACCAAAGAGGAACGACCCCTAGGTAACTCTGGGTCACCTTCCCAGAGCAAACTCTCCCCTGAGAGCTTTCCTTCCCTAACCAACTCTAGTCGCTCTTGTTGCAGCTTGATTTTAGCACGCTCCATATCCTGTTTAAATTCCAATTCCCTTTCATATTTTACACGATCATGCTCCATTTTAGCTTGTTCATGCTCCATTTTAGCTTGTTCATGCTCTAGCTGTAACAGAAGCAGTTCCTTCTGCTGTTCAAAAAGAAGACTACTATGACTAACCGATGGAGCGGTCATTGTAACATATCGGGGAGACAACGTGTCCTCAGCAGAGGCTGCCCCAGTGGTAACATCCAGAATACCACTCTCCATCAAATTGGCCTTCAATATTAACCTAATAGAATTTTTTAGACGTTTATCACTAATTTCAACCTTGTAGTGTTCAGCAACCTTCAACAGCTGTTCTTTAGTACATAATTCTAACAGTTCTTCTGATGGAAAGCGAATGAACTCGTCTACATTAGACGCCATAATCAGGGAAAAAAAAAAATTTAAATATATATATATCATAATAATCTTTCTCAACCCCTCTGCTGAGCACACCAGACACAAGAGAAATACAATCACACCGAGCACCACAGAAAAGAGCTGGGAGGGTTATATTGATCCCGACTATTTACCTTTCGTTACGGAGGGTTTTGTGTCTATGGTAGGAAGTAAGAACCTAGTGCCAGTAAAGATCCTAAGAGACACAGGTGCCTCTGAATCATTTGTGTTGGAGTCTGTGTTACCCTTCTCTGCGGAGACTGATTCGGGGAATAGTGTTCTAATCAGGGGAATAGGTTTGAACACTCTGTCAGTTCCATTGCATAAACTGATGTTGGATTGTGGACTGGTGAAAGGTGAGGTTGTTGTGGGGGTGCGTCCTTCATTGCCTATTGAGGGTATTGAAGTGATCCTTGGAAATAACTTGGCTGGGGAGCGTGTGTGGCCTATCGTGTCTCCATCTTTAGTGGTTTCCACTAAGCCCGTCAATTGTAGGGATTCCTGATGAGAGGGCGCAGAATTTCCCAGAGGTGTTTTCTGCGTGTGCAGTGACGCGTTCTATGATCCATGACGACCTGGTCACGGAGCTGGCTAACGAGAATACCATAAAGAAGTCTGTTACTGTTTTCCCTGTTATCCCGTTATCTGTATCCCGCTCCGATTTAATCGGCGCAACGGACTGACCCTACATTAGAAGAGTTGCGGGACCAAATTGTGTCTGTGGAACAGTTGGGAGATGTCGCACAGGGCTATTTTCTCCAAGAGGAGGTCCTGATGAGAAAGTGGATGTCTCATGGTAGTTGTTTTCTGGGGAGGCGATTAGTCAGGTTGTGGTACCAGTTAAGCTTCGTGAGTTGGTGCTGACAACTTCTCACAACGACGTTGCTGGGCATATGGGTGTGAGAAAAACCTACAATCGCATATTACGAAAAATTTTTTGGCCAAGATTAAAGAGGGATGTTTCTGATTTCATCAAAACTTGTCACACCTGTCAATTAACTGGTAAACCTAATCAAGCTATTAAGCCGGTACCACTGTTCCCTATTCCTGTACTCAGTAACCCTTTTGAGTATCTGATTATTGACTGTGTTGGTCCTCTGCCTCGTTCCAGAAAGGGTAGTAATTATTTGTTGACTGTGATGTGTCAGACCACTAGGTTTCCTGCTGCCTATCCTCTCAGGTCTATCACGACTAAGTCTGTGTTAAAAGCTTTGACTCAGTTTTTCTCACTGTTTGGAATCCCTAAGGTCATTCAAAGTGATGAAGGATCTAATTTCACCTCTAATCTCTTTGGACAGGTTCTCCAACAACTCCATATTAAACACAACTTGGCTAGCGCTTATCATGCCCAAAGTCAAGGAGCACTGGAACGTTTCCATCAAACGCTTAAGTCTTTGTTGAGATCTTATTGTACTGAGATGGATAAGGATTGGGAGGAGGGGTTGCCTTGGTTACTGTTAGCTGCTAGGGAGGTTTCACAGGAGAGCACAGGTTTTAGCCCAAATGACCTAGTGTTTGGACATAAGGTGCGTGGGCTTTTATCTGTTCTCCAGGATGACTGGAAGTCTCCCCGAGCCTCCTCAGTCCCTGTTATCATATGTGTGTGATTTTCGGCGACGCTTGTATGCCGCTGGTGAAATGGCTAAGAGAAGCTATCATCTTCACAGGACAGGATGAAGAGCATATATGATCGGCGAGCTGAGCCTCGTCACTTTAGTCCAGGTGATCAGGTTCTGGCTCTGCTGCCAATTGTTGGTTCTCCTTTTTCAAGCCAAGTTTCAAGGTCCATATACAGTGGTGCGCCAGGACACTGAGCAAAAATTATCTAGTTGCCACTCCAGAACGGAGGAAAGCACATCAACTGTGCCATATAAATTTGTTAAAACCCTATTATGCACGTTCCTCTGAGACTGAACAGGGGAGTCTACAGAGGGACGGTAAGGCTGTTCTTTTGGCTGATACTGTTTATTCCCTGGATTCTGGTCATGCTAGGTCTGTGCAGGAGCAGGAAGATGTTTCTGGTCCCGACGATTGCATACTGCAGGGTAGATTGAAGAATTCAGAGACACTGGAGATTTTAGATAGTCTTCTTACTCATCTACCTGTTGATGGGCGGAAAGAGATGGTGGGTCTGATTCGGAGATTTCCAGGGTTGTTTTCTGATACACCAACACGTACAAACTTAATAGAACATGATATTGACATTGGAGATGCTGACCCCATTCGTCAACGGTTCTATAGAGTTTCTTCAGAGAAACTGCGTTGTCTGGATGCTGAGGTCAGGTACATGCTGGAGAGTAAAATAGCAGAGCCTTCTTTCTCCAGTTGGGCTTCTCCCTGTATCTTGGTCAGTAAATCGGATGGAACAAACAGATTTTGTACGGACTACCGTAAGGTAAACGATGTCACTAAGCCGGATTCATTTCCTCTTCCTCGGATGGAGGACTGCGTTGATCAAGTCGGCGCAGCTAAGTTTGTGAGCAAATTTGACCTGTTAAAGGGCTATTGGCAGGTGCCACTGACGAGTAGGGCACGTGAAATCTCTGCCTTTATTACACCTTTTGGTCTGTACTCGTATTCGGTTATGAGTTTCGGGCTGCGTAATGCGCCTGCAACTTTTCAGCGCCTTATGAACAGGGTTGTCTCTGGTCTGGCCGGGTGCGCTGTTTATCTGGACGATGTAGTGATATATGCAGATACTTGGGAGGAACATCTGTCCCGTATTCAAGCCTTGTTCGAACGTCTGGCTGCGGGTCGTCTCACGATAAATTTGGCTAAATGTGAGTTTGCTCAGGCGACTGTGACATACCTTGGAAAGGTGGTTGGGCAGGGTGAAGTGCGTCCTGTTCGGGCTAAAGTGGTAGCTATTGATGCTTTTCCACTACCAACTACTAAAAAGGAACTGATGCGTTTCTTGGGAATGATTGGGTATTATCGTGGTTTTTGTAGGAACTTCTCTACTGTGGTCGCTCCCTTGACAGATTTGCTGAAAGCTAAGGCTGGTACGTTGGGCCGGGGTCCTTGTTGGTCCCCGGTCTTATGGGGGGGGTGTGACAACCCTCCCACTCTGTCTGCCGTATTCTCTCTTTGCTCTTGTTTCCTTATTAGGATGCCGGTGGGCGGAGTTGGGGGGGTCGTCAGCTACATGGGAAACACCTGGGCCGGGTGTGTCCCAGGATAAATGGACCTCTTCCACATTCATTGGGGAGACTCTCTCCAGGCAGATACTTTGATCTTGGTTGTGATATTTTTTGAGGCTTTTTGGGTTGTTTGCTTTGGCACTTTTCAACACTTTTCCATATTACATTTATGCATGCAAACACTCACGTACACTACTGATTACTGATTACACACACCATTGTTATTTGATTTAGTTTACTTTAATTAATAAATATATACTTTGAGTACTCCTTGTCTCCACGTGTCTCCCTTTTGTTACGAACTTGAGCCGGTTCGTTTGTTTGAGTTTGATAGGCCAGTATTGGTTGCCTTTGGGTTTTGTACTGCGTTGGAGAGAGTACATTGGTTAGTTTCCAGTCCCTGCCCAGCCTGGAAACTCTTGCTCTACTCGCTGTTGGGACATCGGTCTGAGGTGAGTACAATCGGCTGTGTACCTCAGTGGGAGATTGGGTAGGGTAGTGACATTTGCTACCCGGAGCTATAGCTTTTTTCCCCTGATAGGCTTAGTGACGTGTTTTGTTTTGGGATACGTTGGGCATGGTTAAATGTTTGTTATTTTTTGTGTGGTGTCAGTGGACTGAGCAGTTGTCTCGGGGCACATCCGTGGCTTGGGGAAATCTACCAGCGTGCTGGGGGTTTAATTCCTTGCCAGCGGGCTACAGTGCGTAATTACCCACCGCAAATCTGCACGAAGACTAGGGTTGAGTTATTGTAGGTTTTGGGGAAGCTCCATATCCCAGCTCTTTTCTGTGGTGCTCGGTGTGATTGTATTTCTCTTGTGTCTGGTGTGCTCAGCAGAGGGGTTGAGAAAGATTATTATGATATATATATATTTAATTTTTTTCCCTGATTATGGCGTCTAATGTAGACGAAGTTCATTCCGCTTTCCATCAGAAGAACTGTTAGAATTATGTACTAAAGAACAGCTGTTGAAGGTTGCTGAACACTACAAGGTTGAAATTAGTGATAAACGTCTAAAAAAATTCTATTAGGTTAATATTGAAGGCCAATTTGATGGAGAGTGGTATTCTGGATGTTACCACTGGGGGCAGCCTCTGCTGAGGACACGTTGTCTCCCCGATATGTTACAATGACCGCTCCATCGGTTAGTCATAGTAGTCTTCTTTTTGAACAGCAGAAGGAACTGCTTCTGTTACAGCTAGAGCATGAACAAGCTAAAATGGAGCATGATCGTGTAAAATATGAAAGGGAATTGGAATTTAAACAGGATATGGAGCGTGCTAAAATCAAGCTGCAACAAGAGCGACTAGAGTTGGTTAGGGAAGGAAAGCTCTCAGGGGAGAGTTTGCTCTGGGAAGGTGACCCAGAGTTACCTAGGGGTCGTTCCTCTTTTGGTCGTAATCCAGACACATTTGATATTGTTGGGAATTCTACGGTTGTTGCCCCAGTTTAATGAAAAGGACCCGGAGACATTCTTTTCGTTGTTTGAGCGTGTTGCTGACGCTAGGAGTTGGCCTGATTCTGATCGCACTTTGATGTTGCAGTGTGTGCTGACTGGTAAAGCGCAAGAAGCATATTCAGCTCTTAGTGTAGCAGACAGTGTTAGTTATGAGAAGGTTAAAACGGCTGTGTTACAGAGTTATGAATTGGTCCCTGAGGCTTACCGCCAACGATTTAGAACTTTAAAAGGGATGATCAGCAGACTCATGTTGAGTTTGCGCGAATATTATCTTCACAGTTCAATCGCTGGTGTTCCGCCTCTGCAGTTATGACTTTCCAAGGGTTGTGTGATCTGATTATGTTAGAACAATTTAAGGACACAATCCCTGATCGTATAGCGACGTACATTAACGAACGAAAAATAAAGACTGTCGCTGAAGCTGCGGTTTTGGCAGATGAATATGTGTTGACTCACACACATTTTTTTGCAGAACCCCGTATTCGGAGTGAGTGGGGGTGTTTGCAGAGATTTGGGCCTCGCTCGCCGAGATACTTCGGTTCCCGGGCAGAGTTTCATTCAAATGGGGTTGAGCCTGATACCCGTGGTAAAACTGACTTTGGTCAAGAGTGTCACTACTGTCGAGAATTAGGTCATTGGAAAAATGAATGTCCGATTCTTAGGTCTAGGGGTAAATTCAGTACAGGTGCTTATGGTAAATCGAGGCCTATAGCGTTAGCAGCGCCTGTTCCACATCAGTTCACTCCTGACGCATTGTCTCATGCCCAGAGCCATGTGAAGGGCTATATTGATCCCGACTATTTACCTTTTGTTACGGAGGGTTTTGTGTCTATGGTAGGAAGTAAGAACCTAGTGCCAGTAAAGATCCTAAGAGATACAGGTGCCTCTGAATCATTTGTGTTGGAATCTGTGTTACCCTTCTCTGCGGAGACTGATTCGGGGAATAGTGTTCTAATTAGGGGAATAGGTTTGAACACTCTGTCAGTTCCATTGCATAAACTGATGTTGGATTGTGGACTGGTGAAAGGTGAGGTTGTTGTGGGGGTGCGTCCTTCATTGCCTATTGAGGGTGTTGACGTGATCCTTGGAAATAACTTGGCTGGGGAGCGTGTGTGGCCTATCGTGTTTCCATCTTTAGCGGTTTCTACTAAGCCTTCAATTGTAGGGATTCCTGATGAGAGTGCGCAGAATTTCCCAGAGGTGTTTTCTGCGTGTGCAGTGACGCGTTCTATGATCCCTGATGACTTGGTCACGGAACTGGCTAACGAGAATACCATAAAGAAGTCTGTTACTGTTTTCCCTGTTATCCTGTTATCCGTATCCCGCTCCGATTTAATCGAGGCGCAACGGGCTGACCCTACATTAGAAGAGTTGCGGGACCAAATTGTGCCTGTAGAACAGTTGGGAGATGTCGCACAGGGCTATTTTCTCCAAGAGGAGGTCCTGATGAGGAAGTGGATGTCTCATGGTAGTTGTTTTCTGGGGGAGGCGATTAGTCAGGTTGTGGTACCAGTTAGGCTTCGTGAGTTGGTGCTGACAACTTCTCACAACGACGTTGCTGGGCATATGGGTGTGAGAAAAACCTACAATCGCATATTACGACATTTTTTGGCCAAGATTAAAGAGGGATGTTTTTGATTTCATCAAAACTTGTCACACCTGTCAATTAACTGGTAAACCTAATCAAGCTATTAAGCCGGTACCACTGTTCCCTATTCCTGTACTCAGTAAACCTTTTGAGTATTCGATTATTGACTGTGTTGGTCCTCTGCCTCGTTCTAGAAAGGGTAGTAATTATTTGTTGACTGTGATGTGTCAGACCACTAGGTTTCCTGTTGCCTACCCTCTCCGGTCTATCACGACTAAGGCTGTGTTAAAAGCTTTGACTCAGTTTCTCTCACTGTTTGGAATCCCTAAGGTCATTCAAAGTGATCAAGGATCTAATTTCACCTCTAATCTCTTTGGACAGGTTCTCCAACAACTCCATATTAAACACAACTTGTCTAGCGCTTATCATGCCCAAAGTCAAGGAGCACTGGAACGTTTCCATCAAACACTTAAGTCTTTGTTGAGAGCTTATTGTACTGAGATGGATAAGGATTGGGAGGAGGGGTTGCCTTGGTTACTGTTAGCTGCTAGGGAGGTTTCACAGGAGAGCACGGGTTTTAGCCCAAATGACCTAGTGTTTGTATATATTTATTAATTAAAGTAAACTAAATCAAATAACAATGGCGTGTGTAATCAGTAATCAGTAGTGTACGTGAGTGTTTGCATGCATAAATGTAATATGGAAAAGTGTTGAAAAGTGCCAAAGCAAACAACCCAAAAAGGCCTCAAAAATATCACAACCAAGATCAAAGTAACTGCCTGGAGAGAGTCTCCCCAATGAATGTGGAAGAGGCCCATTTATCCTGGGACACACCCGGCCCAGGTGTTTCCCATGTAACTGACCCCCCCAACTCCGCCCACCGGCATCCTAATAAGGAAACAAGAGCAAAGAGAGAATACGGCAGACAGAGTGGGAGGGTCGTCACACCCCCCATAAGACCGGGGACCAACAAGGACCCCGGCCCAACGGCACCAGCCCCTGCGTCCCAAACCGACAAGTTGTACATGTTCACCCCTCCACTTGCCCCACCCATCATCCTCCTCTCCAGACCTCAGCAACCTTTACCCAGGAAGCAACCTTTAAGAGGAAAGAAAAAACACAAGACTAGGAGGGGACAAACAGGAAAGATAGAACATGACAAAATCAAACACTGGTCGGTCACATCAATATTCATGAACAGGGCGCACGAGAGAGCGCATCAGCAATCACGTTATCAGTCCCCCGGATGTGCCGCACATCTAGATGGAAAGATTGTAAAAATAAACACCATCTCATTATCCTCTGATTAGGACACCTCATGGACCTCAAAAATGTGAGAGGGTTATGGTCGGGTGTAAACCACAATAGGTACTACACCCGACCCAACATACACTTCAAAGTGTTGTAGCGCCCATATAAGTGCTAATGCTTCTTTTTCAATGACAGAATAGTTCAACTGATAATGGTTAAACTTTTTTGGAAAAGAAACTAACAGGCCTCTCAACCCCAGCCACATCTGCTTGCAGCAACACTGCACCCGCCCCCACATGACTAGCATCCACCTGCAAGGTAAATGACAAATCCACACGAGGAGCAGCCAGTACCGGAGTTGAAGTAAGCAACCTCTTTGCATCTTCGAAAGCCTGTTGACAATGAGAAGACCATACGTACACAGCCTTAGCTTTCAGCAAATCTGTCAAGGGAGCGACCACAGTAGAGAAGTTCCTACAAAAACCACGATAATACCCAATCATTCCCAAGAAACGCATCAGTTCCTTTTTAGTAGTTGGTAGTGGAAAAGCATCAATAGCTACCACTTTAGCCCGAACAGGACGCACTTCACCCTGCCCAACCACCTTTCCAAGGTATGTCACAGTCGCCTGAGCAAACTCACATTTAGCCAAATTTATCGTGAGACGACCACGCAGCCAGACGTTCGAACAAGGCTTGAATACGGGACAGATGTTCCTCCCAAGTATCTGCATATATCACTACATCGTCCAGATAAACAGCGCACCCGGCCAGACCAGAGACAACCCTGTTCATAAGTCGCTGAAAAGTTGCAGGCGCATTACGCAGCCCGAAACTCATAACCGAATACGAGTACAGACCAAAGGTGTAATAAAGGCAGAGATTTCACGTGCCCTACTCGTCAGTGGCACCTGCCAATAGCCCTTTAACAGGTCAAATTTGCTCACAAACTTAGCTGCGCCGACTTGATCAACGCAGTCCTCCATCCGAGGAAGAGGAAATGAATCCGGCTTAGTGACATCGTTTACCTTACGGTAGTCCGTACAAAATCTGTTTGTTCCATCCGATTTACTGACCAAGATACAGGGAGAAGCCCAACTGGAGAAAGAAGGCTCTGCTATTTTACTCTCCAGCATGTACCTGACCTCAGCATCCAGACAACGCAGTTTCTCTGAAGAAACTCTATAGAACCGTTGACGAATGGGGTCAGCATCTCCAATGTCAATATCATGTTCTATTAAGTTTGTACGTGTTGGTGTATCAGAAAACAACCCTGGAAATCTCCGAATCAGACCCACCATCTCTTTCCGCCCATCAACAGGTAGATGAGTAAGAAGACTATCTAAAATCTCCAGTGTCTCTGAATTCTTCAATCTACCCTGCAGTATGCAATCGTCGGGACCAGAAACATCTTCCTGCTCCTGCACAGACCTAGCATGACCAGAATCCAGGAAATAAACAGTATCAGCCAAAAGAACAGCCTTACCGTCCTCTGTAGACTCCCCTGTTCAGTCTCAGAGGAACGTGCATAATAGGGTTTTAACAAATTTATATGGCACAGTTGATGTGCTTTCCTCCGTTCTGGAGTGGCAACTAGATAATTTTGCTCAGTGTCCTGGCGCACCACTGTATATGGACCTTGAAACTTGGCTTGAAAAGGGAGAACCAACAATTGGCAGCAGAGCCCAGAACCTGATCACCTGGACTAAAGTGACGAGGCTCAGCTCGCCGATCATATATGCTCTTCATCCTGTCCTGTGAAGATGATAGCTTCTCTTTAGCCATTTCACCAGCGGCATACAAGCGTCGCCGAAAATCACACACATATGATAACAGGGACTGAGGAGGCTCGGGAGACTTCCAGTCATCCTGGAGAACAGATAAAAGCCCACGCACCTTATGTCCAAACACTAGGTCATTTGGGCTAAAACCTGTGCTCTCCTGTGAAACCTCCCTAGCAGCTAACAGTAACCAAGGCAACCCCTCCTCCCAATCCTTATCCATCTCAGTACAATAAGATCTCAACAAAGACTTAAGCGTTTGATGGAAACGTTCCAGTGCTCCTTGACTTTGGGCATGATAAGCGCTAGCCAAGTTGTGTTTAATATGGAGTTGTTGGAGAACCTGTCCAAAGAGATTAGAGGTGAAATTAGATCCTTGATCACTTTGAATGACCTTAGGGATTCCAAACAGTGAGAAAAACTGAGTCAAAGCTTTTAACACAGACTTAGTCGTGATAGACCTGAGAGGATAGGCAGCAGGAAACCTAGTGGTCTGACACATCACAGTCAACAAATAATTACTACCCTTTCTGGAACGAGGCAGAGGACCAACACAGTCAATAATCAGATACTCAAAAGGGTTACTGAGTCAGGAATAGGGAACAGTGGTACCGGCTTAATAGCTTGATTAGGTTTACCAGTTAATTGACAGGTGTGACAAGTTTTGATGAAATCAGAAACATCCCTCTTTAATCTTGGCCAAAAATTTTTTTCGTAATATGCGATTGTAGGTTTTTCTCACACCCATATGCCCAGCAACGTCGTTGTGAGAAGTTGTCAACACTAACTCACGAAGCTTAACTGGTACCACAACCTGACTAATCGCCTCCCCCAGAAAACAACTACCATGAGACATCCACTTTCTCATCAGGACCTCCTCTTGGAGAAAATAGCCCTGTGCGACATCTCCCAACTGTTCCACAGACACAATTTGGTCCCGCAACTCTTCTAATGTAGGGTCAGTCCGTTGCGCCTCGATTAAATCGGAGCGGGATACAGATAACGGGATAACAGGAAAAACAGTAACAGACTTCTTTATGGTAGATGTCGGACTGCGTTGATCAAGTCGGCGCAGCTAAGTTTGTGAGCAAATTTGACCTGTTAAAGGGCTATTGGCAGGTGCCACTGACGAGTAGGGCACGTGAAATCTCTGCCTTTATTACACCTTTTGGTCTGTACTCGTATTCGGTTATGAGTTTCGGGCTGCGTAATGCGCCTGCAACTTTTCAGCGACTTATGAACAGGGTTGTCTCTGGTCTGGCCGGGTGCGCTGGTTATCTGGACGATGTAGTGATATATGCAGATACTTGGGAGGAACATCTGTCCCGTATTCAAGCCTTGTTCGAACGTCTGGCTGCGGGTCGTCTCACGATAAATTTGGCTAAATGTGAGTTTGCTCAGGCGACTGTTACATACCTTGGAAAGGTGGTTGGGCAGGGTGAAGTGCGTCCTGTTCGGGCTAAAGTGGTAGCTATTGATGCTTTTCCACTACCAACTACTAAAAAGGAACTGATGCGTTTCTTGGGAATGATTGGGTATTATCGTGGTTTTTGTGGGAACTTCTCTACTGTGGTCGCTCCCTTGACAGATTTGCTGAAAGCTAAGGCTGTGTACGTATGGTCTTCTCATTGTCAACAGGCTTTCGAAGATGCAAAGAGGTTGCTTACTTCAACTCCGGTACTGGCTGCTCCTCGTGTGGATTTGTCATTTACCTTGCAGGTGGATGCTAGTCATGTGGGGGCGGGTGCAGTGTTGCTGCAAGCAGATGTGGCTGGGGTTGAGAGGCCTGTTAGTTTCTTTTCCAAAAGTTTAACCATTATCAGTTGAACTATTCGGTCATTGAAAAAGAAGCATTAGCACTTATATGGGCGCTACAACACTTTGAAGTGTATGTTGGGTCGGGTGTAGTACCTATTGTGGTCTACACCGACCATAACCCTCTCACATTTTTGAGGTCCATGAGGTGTCCTAATCAGAGGATAATGAGATGGTGTTTATTTTTACAATCTTTCCATCTAGATGTGCGGCACATCCCGGGGGGACTGATAATGTGATTGCTGATGCGCTCTCTCGTGCGCCCTGTTCATGAATATTGATGTGACCGACCAGTGTTTGATTTTTGTCATGTTCTATCTTTCCTGTTTGTCCCCTCCTAGTCTTGTGTTTTTCTTTCCTCTTAAAGGTTGCTTCCTGTGTAAAGGTTGCTGAGGTCTGGAGAGGAGGATGATGGGTGGGGCAAGTGGAGGGGTGAACATGTACAAATTGTCGGTTTGGGACGCAGGGGCTGAGTACGTTGGTCCGGGGTCCTTGTTGGTCCCCGGTCTTATGGGGGGGGTGTGACGACCCTCCCACTCTGTCTGCCGTATTCTCTCTTTGCTCTTGTTTCCTTATTAGGATGCCGGTGGGGCGGAGTTGGGAGGGTCGTCAGCTACATGGGAAACACCTTGGCCGGGTGTGTCCCAGCATAAATGGAACTCTTCCACAGTCATTGAGGAGACTCTCTCCAGGCAGATACTTTGATTTTGGTTGTGATATTTTTGTGGCCTTTTTTGGGTTGTTTGCTTTGGCACTTATCAACACTTTTCTATATTACATTTATGCAAGCAAACACTCACTTACACTACTGATTACTGATTACACACCCCATTGTTATTTCAGTTAGTTACTTTAATTAATAAATATATACTTTGAGTACTCCTTGTCTCCACGTGTCTCCCTTTTGTTACGAACTTGAGCCGGTTCGTGAGAAAAACCTACAATCGCATATTACGAAAAATTTTTTTGGCCAAAATTAAAGAGGGATGTTTCTGATTTCATCAAAACTTGTCACACCTGTCAATTAACTGGTAAACCTAATCAAGCTATTAAGCCGGTACCACTGTTCCCTATTCCTGTACTCAGTAACCCTTTTGAGTATCTGATTATTGACTGTGTGGGTCCTCTGCCTCGTTCCAGAAAGGGTAGTAATTATTTGTTGACTGTGATGTGTCAGACCACTAGGTTTCCTGCTGCCTATCCTCTCAGGTCTATCACGACTAAGTCTGTGTTAAAAGCTTTGACTCAGTTTTTCTCACTGTTTGGAATCCCTAAGGTCATTCAAAGTGATCAAGGATCTAATTTCACCTCTAATCTCTTTGGACAGGTTCTCCAACAACTCCATATTAAACACAACTTGGCTAGCGCTTATCATGCCCAAAGTCAAGGAGCACTGGAACGTTTCCATCAAACGCTTAAGTCTTTGTTGAGATCTTATTGTACTGAGATGGATAGGGATTGGGAGGAGGGGTTGCCTTGGTTACTGTTAGCTGCTAGGGAGGTTTCACAGGAGAGCACAGGTTTTAGCCCAAATGACCTAGTGTTTGGACATAAGGTGCAGTGGGCTTTTATCTGTTCTCCAGGATGACTGGAAGTCTCCCGAGCCTCCTCAGTCCCTGGTATCATAGTGTGTGATTTTCGGCGACGCTTGTATGCCGCTGGTGAAATGGCTAAAGAGAAGCTATCATCTTCACAGGACAGGATGAAGAGCATATATGATCGGCGAGCTGAGCCTCGTCACTTTAGTCCAGGTGATCAGGTTCTGGCTCTGCTGCCAATTGTTGGTTCTCCTTTTCAAGCCAAGTTTCAAGGTCCATATACAGTGGTGCGCCAGGACACTGAGCAAAATTATCTAGTTGCCACTCCAGAACGGAGGAAAGCACATCAACTGTGCCATATAAATTTGTTAAAACCCTATTATGCACGTTCCTCTGAGACTGAACAGGGGGAGTCTACAGAGGACGGTAAGGCTGTTCTTTTGGCTGATACTGTTTATTTCCTGGATTCTGGTCATGCTAGGTCTGTGCAGGAGCAGGAAGATGTTTCTGGTCCCGACGATTGCATACTGCAGGGTAGATTGAAGAATTCAGAGACACTGGAGATTTTAGATAGTCTTCTTACTCATCTACCTGTTGATGGGCGGAAAGAGATGGTGGGTCTGATTCGGAGATTTCCAGGGTTGTTTTCTGATACACCAACACGTACAAACTTAATAGAACATGATATTGACATTGGAGATGCTGACCCCATTCGTCAACGGTTCTATAGAGTTTCTTCAGAGAAACTGCGTTGTCTGGATGCTGAGGTCAGGTACATGCTGGAGAGTAAAATAGCAGAGCCTTCTTTCTCCAGTTGGGCTTCTCCCTGTATCTTGGTCAGTAAATCGGATGGAACAAACAGATTTTGTACGGACTACCGTAAGGTAAACGATGTCACTAAGCCGGATTCATTTCCTCTTCCTCGGATGGAGGACTGCGTTGATCAAGTCGGCGCAGCTAAGTTTGTGAGCAAATTTGACCTGTTAAAGGGCTATTGGCAGGTGCCACTGACGAGTAGGGCACGTGAAATCTCTGCCTTTATTACACCTTTGGTCTGTACTCGTATTCGGTTATGAGTTTCGGGCTGCGTAATGCGCCTGCAACTTTTCAGCGACTTATGAACAGGGTTGTCTCTGGTCTGGCCGGGTGCGCTGTTTATCTGGACGATGTAGTGATATATGCAGATACTTGGGAGGAACATCTGTCCCGTATTCAAGCCTTGTTCGAACGTCTGGCTGCGGGTCGTCTCCCACGATAAATTTGGCTAAATGTGAGTTTGCTCAGGCGACTGTGACATACCTTGGAAAGGTGGTTGGGCAGGGTGAAGTGCGTCCTGTTCGGGCTAAAGTGGTAGCTATTGATGCTTTTCCACTACCAACTACTAAAAAGGAACTGATGCGTTTCTTGGGAATGATTGGGTGTTATCGTGGTTTTTGTAGGAACTTCTCTACTGTGGTCGCTCCCTTGACAGATTTGCTGAAAGCTAAGGCTGTGTACGTATGGTCTTCTCATTGTCAACAGGCTTTCGAAGATGCAAAAGAGGTTGCTTACTTCAACTCCGGTACTGGCTGCTCCTCGTGTGGATTTGTCATTTACCTTGCAGGTGGATGCTAGTCATGTGGGGGCGGGTGCAGTGTTGCTGCAAGCAGATGTGGCTGGGGTTGAGAGGCCTGTTAGTTTCTTTTTCCAAAAAAGTTTAACCATTATCAGTTGAACTATTCTGTCATTGAAAAGAAGCATTAGCACTTATATGGGCGCTACAACACTTTGAAGTGTATGTTGGGTCGGGTGTAGTACCTATTGTGGTTTACACCGACCATAACCCTCTCACATTTTTGAGGTCCATGAGGTGTCCTAATCAGAGGATAATGAGATGGTGTTTATTTTTACAATCTTTCCATCTAGATGTGCGGCACATCCGGGGGACTGATAACGTGATTGCTGATGCGCTCTCGTGCGCCCTGTTCATGAATATTGATGTGACCGACCAGTGTTTGATTTCGTCATGTTCTATCTTTTCTGTTTGTCCCCTCCTAGTCTTGTGTTTTTCTTTCCTCTTAAAGGTTGCTTCCTGGGTAAAGGTTGCTGAGGTCTGGAGAGGAGGATGATGGGTGGGGCAAGTGGAGGGGTGAACATGTACAACTTGTCGGTTTGGGACGCGGGGCTGGTGACGTTGGGCCGGGGTCCTTGTTGGTCCCCGGTCTTATGGGGAGTGTGACGACCCTCCCACTCTGTCTGCCGTATTCTCTCTTTGCTCTTGTTTCCTTATTAGGATGCCGGTGGGCGGAGTTGGGGGGGTCGTCAGTTACATGGGAAACACCTGGGCCGGGTGTGTCCCAGGATAAATGGGCCTCTTCCACATTCATTGGGGAGACTCTCTCCAGGCAGTTACTTTGATCTTGGTTGTGATATTTTTGAGGCCTTTTTGGGTTGTTTGCTTTGGCACTTTTCAACACTTTTCCATATTACATTTATGCATGCAAACACTCACGTACACTACTGATTACTGATTACACAGTAAACTTGTCACGAACCGGCTCAAGTTCGTAACAAAAGGGAGACACGTGGAGACAAGGAGTACTCAAAGTATATATTTATTAATTAAAGTAACCTAAATCAAATAACAATGGTGTGTGTAA